>NC_081431.1:17357875-17602875 GCF_949786415.1 Peromyscus eremicus | reverse complement strand
TGGATAGATATGGAGAGAATAGACAGCCTTGAAAGCCTTGTCTTATTCCTGATTTTAGTGGAATTGTTTTGAGTTTCTCTCCATTTAGTTTGATATTGGCTGTCCGCTTGCTGTATATTGCCTTTATTATGTTTCAGTATGTTCTTATATCCCTGATCTCTCCAAGACCTTTATCATGAAGGGGTGTTGGATGCTTTTTCAATGAAATGATCTTGTAGGGTTTTTTTTTTTCAGTTTGTTTACATGGTGGATCTCATTGACAGATTTTCGTATGGTGAACCATCCCTGCATCTCTGGAATGAAGCCTACTCATGGTGGATGATTTTTTTATGTGTTCTTAGATTTGGTTTGCTGGTATTTTATTGAGTATTTTTGCGTTGATGTTCATGAGGGAGATTGGTCTGTAATTCTCTTTCTTTGTTGCATCTTTGTGTGGTTTGGGTATCAGGGTAACTGTGGCCTCATAAAAAGAGTTGGGAAATGTTCCTTCTGTTTCTATTGTGTGGAACAATTTGAGGAGTATTGGTATTAGCTCTTCTTTGAAATTCTGATAGAATTCTGTCCTGAAACCATCTGTCCCTGGGCTCTTTTTGGTTGGGAGACTTTTAATGACTGTTTCTATTTCCTTGGGGGTCATAGGTCTAAGTTGTTTATCTGGTCTTGACTTAATTTTGATAAGTGGTACCTATCAAGAAAATTGTCCATTTCTTTTAGATTTTTCAATATTGTGGATTACAGGTTTTTGAAGTATGACCTAATGATTCTCTGGATTTCCTCATTGTCTGTTGTTATGTCCCCCTTTTTTATTTCTAGTTTTGTTAATTTGGATGCGCTCTCTCTCTCTCTCTGTCTTTTGGTTAGTTTGGATAAGGGTTTGTCTATCTTGTTGATTTTCTTGAGAACCAACTCTTTGTTTCATTGAATCTTTGTATTGTTCTCTTTGTTTCTATTTTATTGATTTCAGCCCTCAATTTGATTGTTTCCTGTCATCTACTCTTCCTGGGTGAGTTTGCTTTTTTTTGTTTTTGAGCTTTCAGGTGTGCTGTTAAGTCACTAGTGTAAAATTTCTCCAGATTCTTTATGTAGGCACTTAGTGCTATGAACTTTCCTCTTAGCACTGCTTTCATAGTGTCCCATAAGTTTGGGTATGTTGTGCCTTCATTTTCATTGAATTGTAGGAAATCTTTAATTTCTTTATTCATTTCTTCCTTGACCCAGTGGTGATTCATCTGAGCATTGTTCAGTTTCCATGAGATTGTAGACTTTCTGTAATTTGTGTTATTGCTGTATTCTAACTTTAAGCCATGGGGATCTGATAAGATACAGGAGGTTAGTCCAATTTTTTTGTATCTGTTGAGATTTGCTTTGTGACCAAGTATGTTGTCAATTTTAGAGAAGATTCCATGAGATACTGAGAAGAAGGTATATTATTTTGTGTTTGGGTGAAATGTTCTATAGATTTCTGTTAAGTCCGTCTGAATCATAACATCTGTTAGTTCCCTTACTTCTCCGTTAAGTTTCTGTCTAGCAGACCTGTCCGTTGGTGAGAGTGGGGGGCTGAAGTCTCCCACTATTATTGTGTGAGGTTTGGTATGTGATTTCAGCTTTAGTAATGTTTCTTTTACAAATGTGGGTGCCCTTGTATTTGGGGCATAGGTATTCAGAATTGAGACTTCATCTTAATGTATTTTTCCTGTGATGAATATGATATGTCCTTTTCTATCTCTTTTGATTAATTTTAGTTTGAAGTCTATTTTGTTAGATATTAGGATAGCTACACCAGCTTGTTTCTTAGGTCCATTTGATTGGAAAATCTTTTCCCAACCCTTTACTCTGAGGAAATGTCTGTCTTTGAGGTTGAAGTGTGTTTCTTGTATGTAGCAGAATGATGGATCCTGTTTTCATACCCATTCTGTTTGCCTGTGTCTTTTTATAGGTAAATTGAGTCCACTGATATTAAGAGATATTAATGACCAGTGATTGCTAATTCTTGTTATTTTTTGTTTTGGTGGTGGTGATGGTAGTGTGTGTGTGTGTGTGTGTGTGTGTGTGTGTGTGTGTGTGTTCTTCTTCTTTGGGATTAGCTGATATGAGGTTATCTATTGCCTGTGTTTTCATGGGTGCAGCTAATTTCCTTGGGTTGGAGTTTTCCTTCTTGTACTTTCTGTAGGACTGGACTTATGGATAAATCTGGTTTTATCACGGAATATCTTGTTTTCTCTGTCTATGGTGATTGAAAGCTTTGCTGGGTATAGTAGTCTGGGTCGGCATCCATAGTCTCTTACTGTCTGTGAATGTCTGTCCAGGACCTTTTGGCTTTCAGAGTCTCCATTGATAAGTCGGGTGTAATTTTGATAGGTCTGCCTTTATATGTTACTTGGCTTTTTTCCTTTGCAGCTCCTTCTTTCTTTCTTTTTTTTTTTTTTTAAAGATTTATTTATTTATTATATATACAGCGTTCTGTATGCATATACACCTGCAGGCCAGAAGAGGGCACCAGATCTCATTACGGATGATTGTGAGCCATCATGTGGTTGCTGGGAATTGAACTCAGGACCTCTAGAAGAGCAGTCAGTACTCTTAACCTCTGAGCCATCTCTCCAGCCCATGCTCCTTCTTTCTTTATTCTGTATGTTTAGTGTTTTGATTATCATGTGGTAAGGGGACTTTTTTTTTTTTTTTGGTCGAATCTATTTGGTGTTCTGTAAGCTTCTTGTACCTTCATAGGCATGTCTTTTTTTAGGTTGGGAAAGTTTTCTTCGATGATTTTGTTGAACATATTTTCTGTGCCTTTGAGCTGGAATTCTTCTCCTTCTTTAATCCCTATCTTAGGTTTGGTTTAGTCTTTTCATGGTGTCCCAGATTTCCTGGATGTTTTTTGTTAAGAATTTGTTGTATTTGACATTTTCTTTGACTAATGAATCTATTTCCTCTATTGTATCTTCAATTCCTGAGTTTCTCTCTTCCATCTCTTGTATTCTGTTGGTTATGCTTGCATCTGTAGTTCCTATTCCCTCATTTTGCGTTTTCTTTATTACCTCTAGTTCAATTTTCAAGTCTTGAACTGTTTCCATCACCTGTTCAATTGTTTTTTTCTTGTCTTTCTTTAAGGGATTTATTGATTTCTTCCAACATTTTTTCTTTTCCTCCATTTCTTTAAGGGAATTTTTCATTTCCTCTTTAAGGGCCTCTATCATCTTCACAAAGTTATTTTTAAGGTCATTTTCTTCTGCTTCCTCTGCATTGGGGTGTTCAGGTCTTGCTGTTATAGAACCACTAGTTTCTAGTGGTGCCATATTGCTCTTTATGTTATTGAATGTATTCTTACACTGCTGTTTACCCATCTATTCCTCCAATCAGTGCAGGTGGGGCCTGTGGCTCCAGTGGTCACTGATTCCACAGGGGATAGTTGGTAGGGGAGGAGGATGCTGCTGCCTGGTTGCTGGGGCTCTTGTTCCAATGGGTACAGGTGGGGCCTGTGGCACCCAGTGGTCCCTGATGCTGCAGGAGATGGTTGGTAGGGGTTGCGGGGGAGGTACTGCTGCCTGGTTACTGGGGCTGTGGTGGGGGAGGGGCACAGGCTGTGCCCCCAGGCCTAGAGAGCTGCAGCCATGAGTTTTTAGAGACAAGGTCTTGGTATGTAGTACAGGGTGGCTTTCAACACATGATTCTCCTGTGTTGTAGACTATTAGTTTAAGATGTGTTACATTTGTTTATGCTGTGGAATATTCATTTAATGAAGCAAAGATGTGTGGCATTCTTTTATATTGTATTTGTTTAACTCTGTAAAGCTGTGTTACTTTGCCTACCTAAAACACATAATTGGTCTAATAAAGAGCTGAACAGCCAGTAGCTAGGCAGGAGAAAGGATAGGCAGGGCTGACATGCATAGAAAATAACTAAGAGGAGAAGTCTAGGCTTGGGGAAAGAGAGAGGAGTGAGAAAAGGAGGAGAGGAGGACTGTAAGGGCCAGCCACCCGTCCACATAGCCAGCCATGGAGTAAGAAGGAAAGAAAGACATAGAGAATGAAGAAAGGTAAAAAGCCCAGAGGAAAAACATAGTTAAAGAGAGATGGGATAATTTAAGTTAGAAAAGCTGGCTAGAAACAAACCAAGCTAAGGCTGGGCATTCATAAGTAAGAATAAGTCTCCGAGTATTTATTTGGTAGCTGGGTGGAGGGCCCCCAAAGAGGGGAGAAAAAAAGCCAACTACACTCCTGCTTTGCCTCCTGGATGGCAGAATTATAGACCGGTGATGCTGTACCTGGCTCTCGCTACATTCAACCTTGTTTTCCTCCCCATAAAATTTTGGAATAACATGTAAAATTCTACAAAATCCCTTGTTGAGATTTTATTTTTATTTATTTTACTTAATTTCTGTGGCTCTGGGGATTGAGCCAGGGATTTATACTTGGTAGACAAATGCTATACCACTCAACTACATCTTGACCCAGGGTTTGTACTGTAGTTTTGTAGATGGATTTTCATGGAAGCCGGGCGGTGGTGGCACACATCTTTAATCCCAGCACTCGGGAGGCACAGCCAGGCAGATCTCTGAGTTCAAGGCCAGCCTGGTCTACAGAGTGAGATCCAGGACAGGCACCAAAACTACACAGAGAAACCCTGTCTCAAAAAAACAAAAAACTAAACAAAACAAAAAAATGACATGGAAACATTATTAATTATGAAAGCGTGGCCTATAGCTTAGGCTTATCCCACTAGCTCTTATAACTTAAATTAACTCATTTATATTAATCTCCATGACTCATGGCTTTTTACCTTTCTTTCATCTTGCACCTCCTGTTTCCTTTCCGTATCCTCTGGCATCTCTCCCATGCCTCGATTCATCTCCTCTCCTCTCTCTGCCCAGAAGTCCCACCTAACCTCTTCCTGCCTAGGTATTGGACATTCGGCTCTTTATCAAACCAATCAGAAGGTGCCTTGGAAAAAAGACCTCTTCACAGTGTACAAAAAGATTAACCCACAACACAATTTATCATATTTTAATATTTTCATTTATTTAGGAATATTTCCACTCAAAAATAATATACAACATTCCATTCATTTTGGTCATTTTTTTTTTTTTTTTTTTGGAGCTGAGGACCGAACCCAGGGCCTTGTGCTTGCTAGGCAAGTGCTCTACCACTGAGCTAAATCCCCAACCCCATCATTTTGGTCATTTTTATATGTCAAAATTTTGTTAATTTTTCACAAAAGTGTGTGAATATTTTATTAATTTTTCCTACTTACTTTGCATCTTGTTCATATTGTAAATAGTCAAAAATTAAAATTACTTTTTATTTTTCGAGATGAGGTCTCACTATGTAGCTCTGGCTGTCCTGGAATTCTCTATGTAGACCAAACTGGCTTCAAACTCAGCGAGATCCACCTGCTCTGCCTCCCAAGTGCTGGAATTAAAGGTATGTGCTACCATGTCCAGCTCTAAAATTACATTTTCTTAGTAGATCTTGCAGTTGTATTGAATTCAATTTCAGATTTTTTTAAGAGTAAATTTTTTTAGAGCAGTTTGAAATTCATAGTAAAACTGAGAGGAACTTAGAAAGACGTTCCTATTGAGTTATCTGCCTTCTGCTGTTATGCATACCTACTGCATTATCAATATGGCTCCCCAGAGTGGCATATTTATTTCATTTTTATTGTTTTGGTTTTTCAAGACAGGGTTTCTCTGCCCAGCTGTCCTGGAACTCAGTCTATAGACCAGATGGGCCTCGAACTCACAGAGATCCGTCTGCCTCTGCCTCCCAAGTGCTGGGATTAAAGGATGTGCCACCACCGCCCGGCCTTGGCATATTTATTTTAACTGATAAACCTACATCAGTGCTTTAGCACCAGAAGTCACAAGCTTCCTTTACCAGTCAGTCACTGCTGGTATGCGTTTTCTGAGCATAGACAAATGCACAAAGGCATAACGGTGGGCCTCTCATCTTGGGATCATACATAGTATATTCACTATCCTAAAATACCTGTGTTCTACATGTCCATTCTTCTCTGCTGTGGGATGGTCTGTATGTCAAATGTGTTGCTGATTGGTCAATAAATAAATCACTGATTGGCCAGTGGCCAGGCAGGAGGAAGTATAGGCGGGACAAGGAGGAGAATAAAGCTGGGAAGTGGAAGGCTGAGTCAGAGACACTGCCAGCCGCCACGATGACAAACAGCATGTGAAGATGCCAGTAAGCCACGAGCCACGTGGCAAGGTATAGATTTATGGAAATGGATTAATTTAATCTATTAGAACAGTTAGCAAGAAGCTTGCCAGGGCCATACAGTTTGTAAGCAATATAAGTCTCTGTGTTTACTTGGTTGGGTCTGAGCGGCTGTGGGACTGGCAGGTGACAAAGATTTGTCCTGACTGTGGGCCAGGCAGGAAAACTCTAGCTACACTTCTCTCCTACCTGGCCCCTAGCAATCATACTTTTTTTTTTTTTTTATTACCTCTTCCTATAGTTTTTCATTTTCTAGAATGACATGTAGTGGAATTATATAGTATGTAGCCTTTCAGACTAGCTTTTTTTTTTTTTTTTTTTTTTAATTTTTATTTATTTATTATGTATACAGTGTTCTGTCTGCACATATCCCTGCAGGCCAGAAGAGGGCACCAGATCTCATTACAGATGGTTGTGAGCCACCATGTGGTTGCTGGGAATTGAACTCAGGACCTTTGGAAGAACAAGCAGTGCTCTTAACCTCTGAGCCATCTCTCCAGCCCGCTTTTTTTTTTTTTTTTTTTTTAATTCAATAATATGTATTTAAGACCTAAGCATCTCAGCCTTCTGTGATGACAAATGGGTAAGAGATCCCTTGGTAAATAAGCAGATATATCTAGGGTTTATTTCATTTTGTTTTATATTTAACATCGAATTCTTTATATTTAATGTAACAAAATGTAAAAAGAATATCCAAAGGTTTAGAGACATGTATATTGTTCTTTCCACCATCTTGACACCTGTGGAAGCCTGCTGGGAAAAAGACTTCTAAAAGGCAAATCTGTCTGGAAGGCTGTGGTGCAAGGTTGTTTATGTATATATATATATATACACACACACACACACACACACATACACACACACACAAGAAACATTGTGCTGTTTCTTGTGATCTGGGGAAAGGACACTCAGGTATAGAAACAGTGGCATGGTTTGTGCCAAATTCTTAAGCAACCTTCCTGCAAAGGCCATTGGACACAGAATCCATGTGGTGGTGTACCCCTAAAAGATCTAAGCTAATGAAAAGTAAATAAATAAAAATGTATGTGTAAAAACAAACACACATGTGTATTGAAAATATAGCATTCTAACTAATGCTTTCATGATGTTTATTAAAATGTATTTCTTTTTTCTCCCAACAGAGACGTTTATGAAAATTTAACCCAGGTAACTTTTGTCAATTTTGTATATCCACCACATGTCATTATCTTATCATTTATGTTTCCAGATGAGGAATTTCCCAAGGTACTTTTGCCATAAATTTCCCATGGAGCAGCAGTGCTCAAAGTATGTTTTGAAGACCCTTGGTTTGCCAGGAGGCCTAGTCAGGGAAGTTCAACCATATATTTACATAAGGTGGATCTTTTCCCCAATATTCTTCCATTAAATAGCAGAAACAGAGCGGATTATTCAAGTGTCTTCTGTTGAAACACTAAAGAAAATTTGAAACTATTAGCAGACCTTTTCTTGGTTTTTCTTATTTGGTAAAATAATGATTTTTCATAAAATACATGTTAATATATTTTATGACTATAATGTAGCACGAGGAAAAATGGGCAAGGGAAATTGAACATGGACCTTGAACACAGGGAGAGACTCTTGAACACTTGTGAGAGACATTTTCTCACAAGACAAACACAGAGTCAAACTACATCAAAATGCAATTCTTCATCTCTCTGAGGGGTGCCGTCAAAGGAGGGAGAAGGAAGGAGCTCTCCCTTAGTGCTGTGGAAGGTCTACCACTGAAACTGCTGTGTAGCAGCTGGAAAGTGACAATGTGGTGTCCTTTTTTTTTTTTAAATAACCTACTGAGCCAGATTTATGCCTCTCATGTTTTCTTTTATAGACTGTCACTATATGGGTATACGATCCAGAAAGTTCCAGCAAAGAAGAGTTGCAGTGGACCGCAACAAGACCTTCACAAGTAAGTACAATACCATCTTAGATCAGATCACACAGGCTGCCTGTCTCTTTTGAGGATCAGGTGTAAGCTATAATCAATGGATAGGAGTCTAAGCTTCCTGAAGTCAGTTTAAAACACCATTACGGTGCCTTGTTCAGCTTAGTCCTTATAAGTGTCTTGAACTGGCACTTGGTCTATGATTGTAAACCTCTCTGTCCAGCGTTCTTCTCATGGGGGAAAGAGATGGGTCATTCCTGTGCCTTAAGGATGTCCTGTGGATATCTCTATTGTAGTCATGCCTTAAGAACACAGCTAAGGTGTAACACAGCAAATGTGTCAGCACTTCCTTCTGTTTGTTACAAATTTACTGCTTTGGAGACTTAAATTTTTTTTTTTAAGACTTGTTTATTTATTACGTATACAGTGTTCTGTCTGTATGTATGTCTGCAGGCCAGAAGAGGGCGTCAGATCTCATTACGGATGGTTGTGAGCCACCATGTGGTTGCTGGGAATTGAACTCAGGACCTCTGGAAGAGCAGCTAGTTAAGAAACTGCTGAGCCATCTCTCCAGCCCCCTGGAGACTTAAATTTTGTATTCTGTTACAACTAAACATACTGAGGAAAATCAGTATAGGCTATTACTCTCTCATGAGCCTGTCGCTATCTTAATGGGTAAGGAACTGTGTGGTGGTGGTGGGGGGATGTGTATGCTTGCATAAGATGTTTTGGGACTGGGGACATGCCAGGGCATGTGTGTAGAGGCCATAAGACAGCTTTGTGGAACCAGTCCTTCCACCTTTATTTGGATTCCAAGGGTTGAACTCAGGTTGCCAGGTTTTTACCACAACCGACTGAGCCCTGTCAGCAGCCGTCAGAGGTGGTTTTGACTGGCACCAGGTCATTGGTCATTAACTCTTTCTAATTCTGTCTAAACCCATTCGTTGGCCTATTCACATCAGTGGTAGACATTTCATTTGGTTGTTTAACAAACCTCCTATTTCACGTTTACAGCTTCCTACTATTTAAAAATGTGTTCACATTTGTGTTCTAATTGAGCACAGTATCATATTAAAATAGAAAACTAGTGTGGAATAAATATTCTTGTTTCCTTTTGTTTTTAACAAAATAGAAATATTAAAATATAAATATTGAAATATAAGCACTTCATATGAAGCTTTTTGAGAGTTTTTAATACAAGGCTCACATATTCTTACCTTCCATTCATTTGTTAAATAAAGTTTTTATTTTAAGATGGTTTTATATTTATACAATTATTGCAAAGATAGTTCCTCCTATTATTCTTATACTTGTATATTGATCACAATTTATGAAATATTGCTACAATGTTATTGACTGAAGTCCCTATTGGTCTTTCCCCAACACTCCCTTTTTCTGTTCCCAATTTCCATCAGGGTAACGCTTCACATTTGGTTGCCCAGGTTCCTCTTAGGTGCTCCTTGGTTGTAATAATACCTAGATGCTTTTTGTGACCTTGACAATTTTGAAGATTCCTAGTCAGGTATTGTGCAGCATGTCAATAAGCTGCTATTTATCTGAGCTTTTTCTCATAGTGAGGCTGGAGTTAGACCTCTCAAGGAGAAATGCCACCAAGGTCCGGAGCTTTTGCCATCAGGCTGTGCTAAGGGTCTAGACTAACAGTGTACCCTGGCAATGTGTGTGGCAAGAGCACACATGTGGAGACCAGAAGGCAGTTCTCCTACCATGTGTATCCTAGGGATTGAACTTGGGTCATCAGGTTTGGTGGCACACGCCTTTATCCTCTGAGCCATTTCTTGGGTTCACACTCCACTTTCTTAAAGCAGAAGTTTACATAATTTTTTTATAATTTTTTTCTGTGTGGAAGACTTATGTGTTACTCATTCATTTGCTCAGTGCTTTTTTTTTATATCAGTACAGACTTATGTACTTATTCCATGTTACAACCCATGGTCTTGGGTTATAACACAACACTGCCTATTTACTGGGACCCATTCATTAGACTTATGTATCCCTTTTGACATATTCCTACCATTGGTTCCATTTGGTCTGATTTTAACCCTTCTTTTTTCTACGTTCTGGCATTCTAAGGTGTTCCAAGACCATCTTGTAGACTGTATTAGGAATCAAGATCTGCTTGTAAGAGTGTGCACTGATAATTTGGTGGTTGTGGTGGTTTGAATAAGAATGATCCTCATAGGTTCATATATTTGAATGCTTAGTTATCAGGGAGTGGCACAACGTGAGAAAGATTAGGAGGTGTGGCCTTGTTGGAGCAGGTGTGGCCTTGTTAGAGGAAGTGTGTCACTGGAGGTGAGCTTTGAGTTTTCAAAAGCCCAAGCTAGGCCCAGGGCTCTCTCTTCCTGCTGCCTGTGAATCTGGACATAGAACTCTCAGCTCCTTCTCCAGCACCATGTCTGCCTGCATCCTGCTATGCTCCTGCTGTGACGATAATGGACTAAGCCTCTGAAACTGTAAGCAAGCCCCAGCTAAATGCTTTCTTTTGAGGAGAAAGGAGTGTAGGAGCCAGAGGGGTCAAGGACACCACAGGAAGACTCACACAATCAACTAATCTGGACTTATAGGGGCTCGCAGAGACTGAACAGACAACCAGGGAGCCTGCATGGGACTGACCTAGACACTCTGCATATATGTTACAGTTGTGTAGCTTGGTCCTCTTGTGGGACTCCTAACAACAGGAACAACAGCTGTCTCCGACTCTTTTGCTGGCATTTTGGACCTTACTCCTCCTACAGGGTTGCTTTGCCTGGCCTTAATACATGGGGAGGTGCTTAGTCTTACTGCGACTTGACATGCCATGTTTTATCGGTACTCAAGGGAGACCTGCCCTTTCCTGGATGGAGATAGAAGAGGAGGGAATTGGGGGGTGGGAGCAGGGGTAGGGAGGGAAAAATGTGGGGAATGCCAAGGGCCATGGGAGATACAGCAGGTGACAACTAGTGTTTGACTAAGCTGCTCCCGGAGAAACAGAGCCCAACAGCACTGATTCGACAAAGAACTCCCAGTGGACCAAGACTATCAATTGGAACAAGAGAGGCACCTTCAGACACAGACACCGTCTGCACTGAGTAGAGGAAGAGATGAGTAGACCCCAGTGCAAAAAATACAGGCAACAACATAAAGACCTATATGACACCATCAGAACCTAGTGATTCTACACCTGTGAGACCTGAGCATACAAACGCAGAAGAAGCAGAAGAAATCAATCCTAAAAATGACTTTAAGAAAATGATAGAGGCCCTTAGAGAGAAATGAAAAACTCCTTTAAAGAGGAAATGAAAAATTCCCTTAAAGAAATGGAAGAAGAAATCAAAGAAAGCCAAGAAAAAGCAATTAAACAGATGAAGGAAACAGTTCAAGATTTGAAAATTGAAATTGAGACAATAAAGAAGACACAAACTGAGGGAATGCTGGAAATAGAAGATCTGACTAAACGAACAGGAACTACAGATGCAAGCATAACCAACAGAATGCAAGAGATGGAACAGAGAATCTCTGACGTTGAAGACACAACAGAGAAAATAGATTCGTCAGTCAAAGAAAACACTAAAGCCAAAAAAGTAACACAAAATGTCCAGAAATTTGGGACACCATAAAAAGACCAAAACTGCCAGGTGGTGGTGGCACACGCCTTTAATCCCAGCACTTGGGAGGCAGAGGCAGACTGATCTCTGTGAGTTCAAGGCCAGCCTGGTCTATAGAGCAAGATCCAGGACAGGCTCCAACACTACACAGAGAAACCCTGTCTTGAAAAAACAAAAACAAAAAACAAAACAAAAAGACCAAACCTAAGAATAACAGGGATAGAAGAAGAAAAATACCAACTTAAAGATGCAGAAAATATATTCAACAAAATCATAGAAGAAAACTTTCCCTACCTATGAAAATACAAGAAGCTTACAGAACACCAAATAGGCAGAATCTTAAAAAAAAAAAAAAAAAAAAAAAGTCCCCTTGCCACATAATAATCAAAACACTAAACACATACAGAACAAAGAAAAAATATTAAGAGCTGCAAAGGAAAAGGGCCAAGTAACATACAAAGGCAGACCCATCAGAATAACACCAGACTTCCCAGTAGAGACTGTGAAAGCTAGAAGGTCCTGGACAAATGTTATGCAGACACTAAGAGGCCACAGATGCCAACCCAGACTATTATACCCAGCAAAACTCTCAATCATCATAGACGGAGTAAACAAACCTGATTTTTGACAAAGCCACAACTATACAATGGAAAAAAGAAAGTATCTTCAACAAATGGTGCTGGCATAACTGGATGTCAACATGTACAAGATTGCAAATAGATCCATATCTATCACCATGCCCCAAACTCATGTCCAAGTGGATCAAAGACCTCAACATAAATCCAGTTACACTGAACCTGATAGAAGAGAAAGTAGGAAGTACTCTTGAACACATTGGCACAGGAGATCACTTCCTAAATATAACACCAGTAGCACAGACACTGAGAGCAACCATCAATAAATGGGACCTCTTGAAACCGAGAAGCTTTTGTAGGGCAAAAGACACGGTCAATAAGACAAAAAGACAGCCTACAGAATGTGAAAAGATCTTCACCAACCCCACATCTGACAGAGGGCTGATGTCCAAAGTATACATAAAGAACTCAAAAAACTAGACATCAAAATACTGAACAATCCAATTTTAAAAAATGGGCTGAAGAGCTAAACAGAGAATTCTCAAAAGAAGAATCTCAAATGGCTGAAAGACATGTAAGGAAATGCTCAACATCCTTAGTAATCAGAGAAATGCAAATCAAAATGACTCTGAGATACCACCTTACATCTGTCAGAATGGCTATGATCAAAAACACTAATGACAGTCTATGTTGGAGAGGTTGTAGAGCAAGGGGAACACTCCTCCACTGTTGGTCAGAGTGCAAACTTGTACATCCACTGTGGAAATCAGTATGGCAGTTTCTCAGAAAATTGGGAAATGATCTACCTCAAGACATACCCAAGGAATGCTCAATCATACCACAAAGATACATGCTCAACTATGTTCATAGCAGCATTATTTGTAATAGCCAGAACCTGGAAACAACCTAGATGCCCCTCAACTGAAGAATGGATTAAGAAAATGTGGTATACATACACAATGGAATACTACTCAGCAGAGAAAAACAATGACAACATGAAATTTGCAGGCAAATGGATGGAACTAGAAAATATCATCCTGAGTGAGGTAACCCAGATTCAGAAGAACAAACATGGTATGTACTCACTCATAGGTGGATACTAGATATAAAGCAAAGGACAATCAGACTGCAACCCACAGATCCAGGGAGGCTACCTAGCAAGGAGGACCCTAGGATGACTGTGGCTTATAATAAGTTTTGGTTTTGCCCAATCACTGGGCAAGCTTTAGTGAAACATTTCACTATTAAGATAAGAATCTGTACTGTATCAAGCTGATGAAAGAATATGCTGGCTGTACTTCCAGGAGGGGAGGCTAAAATCTTTTTAGATTATGGATTAGCCTATAGAAAAAATGTCTGCCATAAATCAGTGAAGGGGAAGATGAATAGGAATCTCATTTATACAGCTTAAGTAAAATATAGCTCTCTGAACAGATGAAGATAGGTTTCTTCTGTATTCCAGAATCTAATCAATATTTGTATGTATAATTTAGCTATTATTTGGCTTAAAAGGGCTTATGGGGAAATGTTATCATTTTCACTATTTTCTACAGAGAAAATATTTTCTAGTTTCAAGTAACCCTGGGCTTTTTGAATTAAAACTTGTTGTTATGTTAAAAAAAATCTGTATGATAAAATAAGTAAATAATAAATGCCACTAAGGCTATATAAGAAAGGAGGGTCTGAGCTTAATTTACCTTAATTCAGGAGATCATTTGGCCTTGCATGCTTGATAGGTATTTCAGATAAAACACACTGTTTGGAGTTCTTGGAAGCATACATAGCATACAAGGAAATCATTGCAGGAACCGGCTAATATATATACAAAAGCTAAAATATCACCAAGACTTCTTAAGCTATGGCTTGACCTTCTGAAAAGTCCTTTTTTTGTGATAGTAGCTGGATTCCATACATTTTCCTGCAACTTGCAGCAGAGATCCGCCTGGCTCTGCCTCCCAAGTGCTAGGATCAAAGGTGTGCGCCACCACACCCAGCTCGTCTTTTCACCTTGTTGATAGTGTCCTTTGGTACACCTTTCACTTTGGTGAAGGATGTTTTCCTTTCTATTGACAGCATCAATTTCTTTAATTTTCTCGCTCTGTAACAGGGTGGCCTCGAACTCACAGAGATCTGCCTGCCTCTGCCTCCTAAGTGCTGGGATTAAATGCATGAGCCACCGCCACCCGGCCATAAATAATATCTTAACTAAAAGAACAAATATAATATATCATTAGATACAGGAAAGTACTTCCAAATACCTTTGACTATTAAAATAATAAAAGAAACTTTATCTTTTTTTTTTTCAGCATTCCAGAATACTAACGAAGTTGTTGAACACCCTGGGACAGCAACCTTACATTCACACACTAGTGAAGAAGAAAGTCTACGTCCCAGATGCCCTAACTGCAGATGGGTATTTAATTTTTTAATTCATCTTTAATTTAATAATCAGAAGCTTTAAAAGAGATTTGAAAACATTAGTGGACTTTTATAAAATGTATCTGACATGTGATTTCCAAGGAAGGAATTCCTTTATGATACAGAAAAAAAAATTGTGATAATTCCAACTGAAGAGCAACTAAGAAAATACCAATCAGAATCTTGGATGAGTCACTATTTGTTCAAAAACCTAACCTTCAGTCTAAAAACCTCGTTAGGGGTGATCATGTACCTAAATGTTCCCTGCTCAGCCATGAAAGTGGGCTCCAGCAGTCTGATGGATGCAACAGTCAACGCCTCCACCAATGCACATTAACTTACCCATCGTCTAACACACCGGCCCTCCTAGCCACAAATCCTAACCAGAAAGGCAACATCTGTTAAGTATGGAAGGTAGTAGATCACTACAGGGTACAGACAGGCTTTCTTAACCTCCTGAGCACCTAGGCACAGACAGGCTGCTTGTAACTAAGGGATACAGTTACTGTCTTCAACAAGGGAACAGAGATGTTCTCATAGAGGTGAACCCCGGCTACTCTGTAACACAATGCTTGACTCAGGCCTGCAGGAGAGGGAGTAGAGAGTGCTTTCCTGAAAGTTAAGTGCCCAAATCAGGGAGTCTTCGAAGTGTGGGTGGAGCGGTGATGTATACAGGAGCCGTCAAACTGGGATTTGAGAGAACAGACAAATTCCCAGAGATGCAGAAATCTGCAATGAATAGGTAGAATAATAAGTGCTACTCAGAGGCTCTTCAAAGGAATAAGCTGGAACTCAAATTCTTCCTGCTTTTATAACACTTGGGAAGTGGGAAGGTAGGGGAAGCCATCCCTATAAAACCAAACTGAAGGCCATCTCTGATGGAGCAGTAGGGTGGAAAGGTTATGATAACATGTTCCTTTCCTGTTTTTGTTTGTTTTGTTTTTCGAGACAGGGTTTCTTTGTGTAGCATTGGCTGTCCTAGAACTCACTATGTAGACTAAGCAGAGTCCTGTAACTCAGAGATCTGCCTGCCTCTGCCTCGAGTGCTGGGATTAAAGGCGTGCACCACCACCGCCCAGCCCTTTCCTATTTTTAACAAGCTTTGTTGAATGATAACTTACATGCCATATAATACACCGCTTTAAACTATGGTTCACACTAATTCAGAGTGTTCGGTACATTTACACTTCCCCACCCAGTGCCACTATTACACCAACATGATACATGGTTTACTCAGTCTGAAGTTGATAAGTAAGCATCTTGGTTAATTTCTAATTCAGCTATGCTATGTATAATGCTGCTGGGAGCGTTTGTATGCAGATTTTCAGTTGACAATGTGTTTTGTTTCTCCTCGTAATATATAAAGGCGTGAGACTTGTAAGTCATATGGTATCTTCCACACTGGTTTTTTGAGGAATGGCTAAACTACATAGTCCCTGTTCATATCTCCCTCAGCAATATGTAAAGTTTCCTATGTCTCTGCACCCATTGCATAATACCTGTTATTGTCGGCTTTATACATTAATATCCATAGAAGGACTCACTGATGAGATTAACAAGTGTGAGATAGTTAACTCCAGAGATAAGAAGGAAAGGCACAGCTAAGGAAGCTCCCGCACGAGAAAACTATAGGTGATATGTAAAACTGTATGTTAAGAAAGAAGGGGATGGGGCTGGAGAGATGGCTCAGTGGTTAAGAGCACTCGCTGGCTGCTCTTCCAGAGGACCCAGGTTCAATTCCCAGCACCCACATGGCAGCTCACAACTGTCTGTAACTCCAGTTCCAGGGGAACTGACACCCTCACACAGACATGCATACACTGATGCACATAAAATAAATTTAAATTAATAAAAAAAAAAAGAGGGCGATGGGACTGTTTATGTGGAGTTAGGGAGACACACTGCAGAAGAAAGAACATCAAAAGTCAAGATTATTTTCCTCTTTTAGAGTGAAGAATAAAAAAATGGAGCCATGGCAGCCTATGTTGATAAAAGCTTAGAATTTTTTAAATGCATAAACTACGGGAGATGCATCAGAGAGAGAAGAGATGATTTTTCTTCTTCTTTTTTTTCTTCTTTTTCATTTTTTTATCTCTTAGGACCTGGGTCGTCAGCCTGCCAATGTCCTCAGACGACTTAATGAAGGAGATTCGCGGGAACAAGGTGGCTTTCCAAGATTGCTTCATCGCGAACCTCGCCTTCCTGCTGACATTTCCTGTGATGACCATAGCAGAGACCCCCGGAGATTTACCACTCACGCTGCCACCGGGGAGTCCGTTGATGTCTACCTGGAGTTCCTGCATCCCTACGTTTGCTGTCCTGCTCACTGACACGGAAACCTTCCAAACAAATAATTCCTTCCGTACCTGGACCAGAATCAGAGTCCCCCCAGGTATCCTGAGTAATGCTCAAAGGCGCAATGTGAGCGATGTGGCTCTATTCAACAATGGAATTATGTTTCTAATCAATGGTGCTATCTATCTAAAAACCAGAAGAACATTTGAAAAACTGGACTCAAGTCAAGGTGTTCCTGAAACCGAAATTATTGGCATTCAAAGAAGAAGATGGTGTCCGGTCAGATATTTATTAAAGGTTAGTGAAAGATGATATATGAGTATGTGTGTTATCAACATATATTTAGACATATTACTATAATATCCAGTAATATATCAGGGGCTCTACTGAGCAGCTGTTGCATGGTTATTGTCTCTCCCAGCCAAGTATTAACCCCACATAGCTCTTAAGGCCATATGTGATCCAGCATGTTCAAGCTCATATGGGGCTCTAGATACAGTTACTTTATTTAAAGATGTAGACAGCTGTATCTCTCAGATTTCTGAGGTCTCTTAGCAGTAAAGATGCATCCCCGGTGACAAAGAAAAAAAAATCTTGTATGCTGTCATGCAGACCAATGCAGTCATACTGTGGGGACAAAGACCCTAAGACCCTGTGTGCCTTCAAAAGTTAATCAAATTACCACAATATCATAGACAATAGATACCAAAGCGTTCTCACTATAAAACATAAATACTGCACAAAAAATGTAAGTGTTCTTTTAGCTACATTGTTGGGCTCCTAAAGAAATATGCTATAGTAAAGGACAAATATATGAGTTGAACATTAAAATGTATGAAATAGCCAAGCTGACCAGGAAGGATAAATGATGTGTGACTACAGTTCCAGTTGCCTTGAATCCTGGACAGGGGGTGGGCTGTTCCTGGTAGCAAAGATGGGGCGGGGCTTTCTTACAACATTCTCTACTTAGGTCCTAAAGAGCCTGGATGCACTAACACTCACCTCTGAAACACTCACACAAAATTTATAAATCCACAACACAGAAGCCACCAAGCTGCTCCCTATCTTGGGGCAGCCCACTCCGTTCTCTCTTTGGGGTGCTCTGCTTAGCTTTACCATCTATGCTGATGCTTTAGGACATAAGCCTCTGCCTAGCCTATGTCTTGACTGAATTCATTCCTTTAGGAAGACAAGAATCAAGGGATACACCACCACTCCCACCTCCTCACATGTCCTCACAGGAAGAGAAATTCTAGGAGGAAAAAACCTGTCCCAACAGACTGGCCCAGAGTAAGATGCAAATTCCAACATGTTAGCTATCCTTGGGGCTGACCTCTGACAGTCAGAGTTCAGATACCAGAAGGTAAAGCCTTAGGACAGTGTAGCTAGAGTTTTCCTGCCTGGCCCACAGTCAGGACAAATCTCTCTCACCCGCCAGTCTCACTGCCACTCAGACCTGACCAAGTAAACACAGAGACTTATATTGCTTACAAACTGTATGGCAGTACCAGGCTTCTTGCTAACTGTTCTTACAGCTTAAATTAATCCATTTCTATAAATCTATACCTTGCCACGTGGCTCGTGGCTTACCGGCATCTTCACATGCTGTTTGTCATCATGGCGGCTGGCAGTGTCTCTGACTCAGCCTTCCACTTCCCAGCTTTATTCTCCTCCTTGTCCCGCCCACACTTCCTCCTGCTTGACTACTGGCCAATTAGTGTTTAATTTACCAACCAATCAGAGCAAAACATTTGCCACACAGAACATCCCACAGCAGGACAGAGCAAAGGGGGGAATCTGGAACAATTTTTTTTTTGCATAAAATAATGACCTTCAAAGGGATCCTAACACATCCAAACCTATGTCAGCTTTTGTTACCGAAAGAGAAGGGGCTGGAGAGTTGGCTTAGCAGTTAAGAGCACTGGCTGCTCTCCCAGAGGACCTGAGTTTGATTCCCAGCACCCACATGGTAGATCAGAACCATCTGTAACTCCAGTCCCAAGGGATCCAGTGCCCTCTTTTGACCTCCTTATGCATCAGGCATGCGTATGAGTGCACAGACATGTATCTATGTAAAACATTCATACACATGAAATAATAAAATAAATAAATCTAAAAATTAAATGTTCTAAACCCTAGGATACTTTTTTAAATGACAGTTATATTTAAGAATATATGCATGTAACAACAATTAATGGAAAAGAGATCATGAATTTGAAAGAGAGCAAGAAGGGGATATGGGAGGATTTGGAAGAAGAAAAGGGGGAAATGATGTATATTATAATCGCAAATATAAAAGAAATATTTTTAAGTGTTTCCCTCTGGATTTCCTAAATGGCAGCCAACTCACAGTCACTTAGGAGTTTGAATTCACAATATCTATGTGGGTCACTTACCTATAAGACCTGAAAAGGAAAGTCTATTGAGTAATTATCTTTATCAAGTTAGCTTTTGGGGACCATCTTTATTGTTAATTGATGAAGGCCAAGCCTAAAAGTAGGCAGGACCATTTCCTAGGTTTGAGTCATGAACAGTGCTATGTGTGGAGAGAGTGCTGAGCACAAGTCTGCATTGTGGCTGCCACTGCTCTGGACTGTGGATGTAACACTGCTTTAGGCTCCTGCCTTGACTTCCCTTTCTCTGTGTAGCTTTGGAGCCTGTCCTGGAACTCGCTCTGTAGACCAGGTTGGCCTCGAACTCACAGCGATCTGCCTGCCTCTGCCTCCCAGTGCTGGGATTAAAGGCGTGCGCCACCACCGCCCAGCTTGGTTAGAGTTTTTGATCATAGAAATTGGGAAGACAAATCTCTGTATTAGAAAAGAAGAAATGTCTCAAATTTCTGTTTCCACATTAAAGAAGTAGCTAAAGGATAGGAAGGGATGCCATAGTAGTGTAGACAAATTTCTAAACAGTCTTATTAAATAAGAAACACAGAGCCAAATACAGGAGTAAAAGCCATAGAAATCAAAGTGATAGCCACCAACTAACCTTAGCTTACCACATCGCCGTAGCTTCCCAAGAGAACCTCTTCCTGTCTGACCTGCACCTTTACTGCCTTGCTGTTCTGCCTTCTCATTGGCTCTTAGCCCAGCCACCTCACTTCCTCATCACTGCCCATCTGTACAGACCTCCAGGTCCCTGTAGTTGGTACTGGGATTAAAGGCATGTGTCACCAGCTTGGCTGTGTCCTTGAACACAGGAGACTCTGCCTGCCTGTGATTGGATTAAGGGCGTGTGCCACCACTACCTGACTTCTGTTTATGGCTGGCTCTCTATGTCCTCTGATCTCCAGGCAAACTTGATTTATTAACATACAAATAAACTATCACCACATTTCAGCACAAATAAAGTATCACCACATAGTAGGGTTATTCTTCTATTACATATCAATGCCAATATTGATTTTAAAAGCTGTAGTAATTGCAAAATACCTATAGCAGATTTGTTTTCATAGTGGTTCTGCCTTAACCAAACTTTGGCATATCCGATCTCTCAACATTTCAACTCTTAGTGGATGTGAAATGGCATTTCACTTTACTCTTCTTTATAGACATCCTGTTTTTTTCTTTCGCAGGGCTGGGATTAGTACCCAGAACCTCACATCCAGCCCCTGGCTCTTAAATATTTCTTGCTCATGTCCTCCTTCTCTATAACCATCATCCTTTCTGTGTCTTTGTATTTAAGGAGAGCTTCTTATAGACTTAAAAATTTTTGTGTTGTTGTTGTTGTTGTTGTTTTTAAATAATGGTGATAATCTCTGCCTTTGAGTAGAATCTGTTTAGATGTAGTGTGAACTATTATTAACGGCTGGATTAAGACTACTATTTGGGAGGCTGGAGAGATTGTTCGGTGGTTAAGAGTGTTTGCTGCTTAATCATGAGGATCGGAGTTTGAATCCCAGCACCTACAATGGGCAGCTCTCAAAGGCCTACAGCTCAGTACCGAGAGATCCAACGTATTGGTTTGGTCTCCCTGGGCACCCGGACACCTGTGAGCATGTTGTCACCACACAGACATAGACACACACACACACACACACACACACACACACACACACACACACACACACACTAAACCTCTGGGGGGAATAAAAAAGCACTATTTTGACTTCTTTTCCCCTCTCCCAGGGATTGATCTAGGCCCTTGTGCATCCTAGTCAATCAATCATTCTACCACTGAGCCACCTCCCAACAGCAGCACTGTCTATCCCTCCAGTTCTTTGGTCCTTTGTTTCTCCACTTTTGCCTCATTCTAAATAGATTGTAAATTTTTTTAGTATTTTTATGTTGTCTCATATAGACTTTTTTAAAAATAGAAACTATTTTTAGTTGCTATGCTGAGATTTATAATAATCATCTTTAAGTTATCAGGGTTTAATTTTAAATAGCGTTCTATGTCACAACACTGTAGGACCTTATGACTGTGTCTTTGTATTTATACCCCAGTCCTTTGTATGGTCTCATATTTTACTTCTAAATATGCAATAAATCTTATAACACATTGTCAATATTGTACTTTAAGTAGCCTAGTGTCATAGAAACACATAGATAACTGGTATAAAATGATAAAAATTAAAGATTTGTACTGTTGTTTTCATGGTCATGGGATATTTGGGTTTGTGTGTATGTTTGTTATTGAGACAAGGTCTCACTGTGTAGCCCAGGCTGGCCTCAAACTCAGAATCTTCCTCCCTTAATCTCCTAACTCCTGGGATTACAGATATACACTACTATGCTTAGCAAGAGTGATAAGTAAGCAAGGAAAGGCTCATGTATTTGAAAGTTTGAAGGAAAATATTATCTATTCTTTCTAGTGCTAGAAACATAAGAAAAATTAATGGAATTATCTCTTTTCATGATATGTAATATGACATGTTTTTTTATTGAATGGACTTTAGTGCCAAAGTATTATTCTGAAATATTGCTAAAGGAAAACATGGTAATTACTTCTTTTTTATTTTATTCCTTTTGGTGTTGGGGATGGAAGCCAGGGTCTTGGGAACCCAAGCATCTGTGCTGCCATGGGGCTGCTCTCCCAGTCTCTACTCTGTGAGGAAAAATAGAAGACCGAAATTGCTAGGCCACTCTCTGTCACTGAAGATTTTTCCATTTTTTTTCTCTTTTCTAGAATGCAAAAAAAAAGAGCCTGTTGGCAATATGGACAAAAAGTGAGTTTTACCTTGGATATTCTGAATTTAGATTTGTGAAAATAATGGATAGTTCCAGACTGAAAGCTGCTCTAAAGCTTACCCCAGACGACACCGTAGTAATACAGAGTGTCGAGTACACGTGGCACCCTCTGGAGCTCGCCCTGCTACTGTATTACTGCTCCTCCTGCACTACCACCAAACACACTCGCATGCTGCTGTATAACGAGGATTCGACAGAGTGGACAATTCAGGACTTCCAATTAGATTTGCCCATGAGCAGCAACTTAGTCGCGCACTTTCTCTACTCGGCACTACCGGATTTAATCCTGTGGGATGCACACAGGGTTTACTATTATTACAGAAACTTCACTGTTAGTGGCACCATGAGAGTAAAAGAAGGAGAGGAGAACCTGTCAAGGTTATCGGGTGGCAGCAAAATCCACAACGTCATCGTAGGTGAGGAATTCTCAACCCTGTTAAAAGCACTCTGGGTTTCGTTACACTGATGATATAGAGGTTGTAAATGTCCCAGTATGTGGTTCTTTTGATGGTTACTGGCGTGTATTTAGCACCTAGAGCTTAATAGATTTTAAATTTGACCAGCGTTAGACCACGACCCCAAGTGGCAGAATGGCAAAATCAAAAGTTTCATGTCACGTGCTTGGCAGATGCTAAGGAAGCGGTTTGTGTATTTGTCAGAGTAAGAGGTGTCATACTGTTCTTGTTTTGTTTTGTTTGGGACAGGGTTTCTCTGTGTAATAGTCCCTGGCTGTCCTAGAACTCACTTTGTAGACCAGGCTGGCCTTGAACTCTGAGAGATCCGCCTGCCTCTGGAAGCATTATACTGTTTAATGTTCCTAAGGTTCACACAATAAGTATCTTGAGCTGTAGCTCCATGCCACAGTCCTACAAGCTAGTTAGGAGCCAGAAATCAAAGTGCCAGCAGGACATGTTCCTCTGCCACCTGGAATTAGGGGGTTGGGGGTGGGGTATTTTCTCTTGGTTCCTGTTTTGTTTTTTTTTTTGCCTTTACTTGTCTCACAGACACATCTGTCCTGTCCCTCCTCCTGTCACCATACTGTGTTCTCCACGCATGCCTCTGTTTTCATGTTTTCACCTTTTGAAAAGGCAGAACCAGGCCAAGGAAATGAGTCCATGTGGAAAAGCACTTGCTGTGCAAGCCTGATGCCCCAAGTTCAGATCCCCTTTCCTTAAAATGCCTTTTCACTTGGCTTCTAGGGACCCTCTTCTCCCACTCTCACCCCTCCTCCTTCCTGCGTCACCAGCTTCTGCCCCTCAGCCTTTTTTATTTATTTTTATTTTTTTTTATTTTATTTTTTATCCTCAACATCATAACTTCTGAATAGCCAAGCGTCCCAGAGCATGTTTTATTGACTCCCGGGCTCTGTTGATCCTTGTAGTTTGCCCTGCAGCCGGGAGCCCCAGCCCGATCCCACTGCTCCTGTTTCCGGCCGCCTTCCTAACACATTTACGTGGATGAGCAGCAGGCATTCCAAATCTCACACAGCCATGATATTTGTATTGAAAGGTGCCTAAGGAGATTGGTAAAATGCACCTCTTGGTACGTCTGTGACAGCATTTCCAGAGAGGGCTGGCTAAAGGAGGTGGGGGACCCTGCCCTGAATATCGTCACACAGTCCCGTGGGCTGGAGTCCTGAATGAAGTCCAAGAGGCGAGAGGAGAAAGCCAGCCACTTGCAGGCGCTCCTCTGCCTCCTGCCTACCACAAAACGAGCAGCCTCCCCTTCCACACGCTCTCGCTGGCGTGATGTTGAGAATCTGTCTACTCAGGCCCAAAGTCAGAGAGTCAGCTCACTAGAGACTCAGCCTTCAACCCTTAAGTCAAAACAAATCATTCCTCCTCCTAAACTGTTTCTTTCAATCATGAGAACATGACTAACAAAACCAAACCAAACCAAAATGGTACCAGACAGATACAGTCATTGACGTAGCCAGACTCGACTGTAGTTCTTAAGCCTCCGAGACTAATTTGCAGGAATAATTTGGAAGAGTTTGGAGGTACAGGCTCGAGAAGCCCTGGAATGTTGCATGCAAGGCTTAAGACTTATTTTTATTTTGTTTTAGTTATGCATATATGTGAGTGTGTGTGGTGGGGCATGAGCACACGAGTACAGGTGCCTGGGATGCCAGAGAAGGGTCGCCTGGAGCTGGAATTACAGGCAGTTTAGAGCTGCCCATGCCACAAGGCTCTCAACTGCTGAGCCATCTACCTCTCCAGCTCTGTGCACCAAGCTCAACGGGCCAGTTCTGGTGAGAGCTCAGAAGACCAGACTGTCATCAGAAATGTGGGCAAGAAGCTGGGCGGTGGGGGTGCAAGCCTTTAATCCCAGCACTCGAGAGACAGAGCCAGGCAAATCTCTGTGAGTTCGAGGCCAGCCTGGTCTACAAAGTGAGTTCCAGGACAGGCTTCAAAGTTACACAGAGAAACCCTGTCTTGAAGAACCAAAAGAAAAGAAAAGAAATACAGGCAAAGAGATTGGGATAAGGGCCCCTTGGGAATCCGATAAGACATCCACGTTACAGCCTGGCAAAGAACTTGGCGACATTCTGCTCGTGTCCAGAGACTGCCCATATCCAGAGGCTGAATTTTAAAGAAAAAAGCAAATTAATCATGTGAAGGGAATGTCAAGGCAGCCTATATTACAGGCTTTGCTGGCTGCTTTAATAAGGTTCACCTTAAGAACAAGGAGCAAAAATAATAGACGCCTTTGCTGTTTGCACAGAAAGGTCCATGGGAACATAAGACTGAGGAAGGCCTGCTTTCTGAAGAAATTGCCACCATTAACTAGAAGCCATGTGTTTTGTCTTTGGCACAACAGGAAAAATTACCTTGGGAACTGGGTAGGCCTCACCCAGTGCACACTCAAAGGTATCAAAGAATAAAATCATTTGAGAGGTTTTCCCTTTTGAAAAGAGAGCCTGCAGGGTACCCTGCTGGTACAGAAGACCTCAGAAGTTGTTCCTCAAGGTTCGTTTCACTATGCTCAGTCACATAGGTACTCAGAGGCCAGTGTGGCTGTGGTCCAAGGGAGCCTGGCCAACCCTGAAATTGGCAACAGACCTTGGCTTCATCCGCTTGATGCCAGTTTTGTAGACATGCAGACTGCAAGAGCTAATGGGGTCATGGGGGCGTCTATCAAAATTCCCCAAGAAAGCCTGTGAGGCCAGGCAGTGTGACATCCTTGTTGTCCCGACAGGAAGTCCCTGAAAAAGTGATGAGCAGAGCTATGAAGGGGAAGCCTGACCTTCCTCGGAGAAGCCAGGGTATCGCAGCTTTCAGGAGCCAGCTCAAGAGAGAGGCCATTCAGGCTGAAGACTACACGGCCACCCCAGTGCCGTCGCCCTAGACGTTTGGGGCCCGCATCCCACCACCACAATGTGCCTTGAATACTGGGAATATTGCTGTAGGATTCAACATTCGTCTTGACAGCTTTCCCATTTTTCTTTCCTCATCTTTCTCTCTTGGAATAGGAGTGTTTATTCTGTGCTAATGTGCCTCAAAAGTATATAATTTGTTCATGTTTACGGCTAAGAGTTGGCCTTGAATCTCAGAAGAAGCTTTAAACTTGGGAGTTTGAACGCTGTTTGGACTTTGAAGACTGGGATGAATCTCAGTGTGTTTTGATTGTAAGATAAAGGGACCCAGTCATTCTGGGGGGATCCAACAGTGGATTATTTTGGTTGAAGGTTGAATGCCAAATTGACAAGCAGTGGACTTTGATGGTTAATCATGGTTGTCAAGTTGACTAAGAAAGAGATGACTAGTAAAGCATGGAGACTAGTAAAGAAAGCTCCTAAGTATTTCCAGGTAGGATTAAGGGGGAAATGCGTACTCTGAGTGGGGCAGCGCCATCCCATAGATTGGAGGCCCAGATGAAATAAAAGGGGGAAAACATGCCAGTATTAGGCAGTCTCTCTAAACGCCTCAATAACTGAATTGAGGCTGCTGAAGTAGTTGAAATGCTGGTAAGGACTCAAGAATCTAGTTTGGTTTTTTTTTGGTTGGTTTTGTTTTGGTTTGGTTTGGTTTGGTTTTGGTTTTTCGAGACAGGGTTTCTCTGTGTAGCTTTGAGCCTTTCCTGGAACTCACTTGGTAGCCCAGGCTGGCCTCGAACTCACAGAGATCTGTCTGCCTCTGCCTCCCGAGTGCTGGGATTAAAGGCGTGCGCCACCACCGCCCGGCTTGGTTTTGTTTTTTTAAATCAGTAACCTTAAAGGGAATTCAAACAAGCAAGTGAATGAAATAAGGAAGTGGATATAAGACAAGGAAACCAACATGGAAATCTAGCAAGGAAAGTGAGATTTTGGGAAAACAAAACAAACAGAAGCGTAGGAGATGAAAACACAAGGGAAAGCATCACCAATAGATGGGACCAAGCAGGAAAAAAAAAGTGAAAGACTGAATGTAAAAATCAAAGACATAGTGCATTCAGATGACGAAAGTTAAAAACAAAATGAGCGTGTATTACTGTAACTTGCAAGAACTCCGGAACAGAAGGGTGGGTCAGGAGCTGCTCTGGAACAGAAGGGTGGGTCAGGAGCTGCTCTGGAACAGAAGGGTGGGTCAGGAGCTGCCTCCACACGATGCGGTGAGTGGGAAGAGTTAGAGAGCAGAGAGACTGCTCCGGAGAAAGAGCAGAGGAACACAGGTAGTCACAAAGGGAGTGACACCCTCCAAAGTATGGGAGGACCATAGAAGGACCTCTGCTTTCCTACAGTATCTTATGGGTACCCTTGATAGAAGGGATGTGTGTGAATCTCATCTTATTATGTAGAGTTCTTACATACAAGAACTAAACCTAGTCTGTGCTTATTGGCCGTTCTGTGTACTCTCTAGTCATCCTATTAGATGTTCTATGTGAGGAATATGTCAATGAGGTTTATCTTAACAGCATGAGACGGTCGTCTCTCTCTCTCTCTGGCCTGTCTCACTGTCATTTAGCACCATTGCCAAATGTGTCCCATCCCACTCTCCCCCTCCACCCCCGCTGATCACCACTCTACCCTGCTCAAGTCACTTTCAGAGGCTTGTGCCACATTTTGGAAACCTCATCATCTAGACTCAGCCAGGTCTCTCTCCCACACTCACATTTCTTCTGTGCCTGTAATTGTAGGTTATTTGTAATCTTTACTTTTGAGACTCTTCCTCTTCCTTGTTGCAAAACATTGTTAGGATTTTTGTTTTTCTGTTTTGCTTTTTTCCCCCTTTTGAAAAGAATTCCATTTTATCTACCAAAGTTTCTCCTTTCATTTAGTTCCCTCCTTTTGACCTTTCTTCATGAGCAGTCCTTCCCTTTCTTCCTTCTCTGTGACTTCAGTGGCCTTTCTCTGCTTCTCAAGCGACATGATTAGCTAATTTATTCTTTCCCATCTTTGTCTTCACTAAAAGCTATAAATGAGGACGAATAAAGCACTTTATTAGGATCTGAGTTCAGAACCCCAGAACCCATACCAAGCCAGAAACAGTAGTGCATGTCTGTAATTCCAGTATTGCTATGGCAGGATAGGAGGTAGAGACAGGAATATTTCCAGAAACTCGTGAGCCAGTTAGCCTGGTATACACAGTAGTGAGCAATAAAAGTCAAAAGATGTCGGGTTGAGGATTTAGCTCAGTGGTAGAGCGCTTGCCTAGCAAGCGCAAGGCCCTGGGTTCGATCCTCAGCTCAAAAAAAAAAAAGTCAAAATATCTCAAGTGAAGTGGAAGGTGAGAAGTGACACCTAAGGTTGTCCTAAAACAGCCTATTTTTCTGGTTGTTTTTTTTTTTTATTCATGGGGGGGGGTGAGTATGTGCATGTGGAGGTCAGAAGACAACTTGCGGAAGTTGGTTCTCTCCTTCCATCATGTGGATCTCAGGACCAAACTCAGGTCATCAGGTTTGGTGGTAGGAACCTTTACCCACTAAGCCATCTCTCCCGCCCATCTACTGTTTGATTTGGAGAGGTTTTTAATTATATGCAGATTCATACTATATGTATCTTATAATTGCTTAATCATTCACCAAAAAGATCTATTATGTCATCCCTACACACATTTCCTCCCTTCCACTCTTTGATCTACTGCATGCATTTCTGATTATGCAAATTCAATTAGTATATTATTTATGGTAATTTATGAATTAGTGATTTACTAATTACTCTGCTTGCAAATGTAAGATACACTGAGTATCGTGAACCCAACTCCATGAATCCGCCTCCCTGCTGTTGCCTAAGACCTATCCTATTTTGGGCAAAGTACTCTGTTAAGGTGAGAAAGCTGGTGATTTCTCCATCCAACACGGAATGCCTTATTCTACTAGGATGATCCACACAATGCCATAGGCTGAGTGCTTGAAACAAGATACATAAATTTCCTCCTATCTCTGCCAGTCCAGGATCAAGGCACTATCAGGAATGAATTCCAGTGAGCCAACAGACAGTCTCCTCCTCAATGTCCTCACAGGAACTTGTGTGTGTGTGTGTGTGTGTGTGTGTGTGTGTGTGTGTGTGTAGAGAGAGAGAGCTCCCAGAAGGGTGTATTCTTCTTTCAAGGATGCCAGTCCCACTAGGATAGTGCCTTCTGCTTGTGGCCTCATTTAACTAGAAGTACTTCTTTAAAGGCTCTGTTTATCCCCAATGTATTTACAGTGGGGATGCAGGCTCCAGGAAGTAGAGATGAAGGCTCCAGGAAGTGGGGATGAAGGCTCCAGGAAGTGGGAATGAAGGCTCCAGGAAGTGGGAATGAAAGCTCCAAGAAGTGGGGATGAAGGCTCCAGGAAGTGGGGATGAAGGCTCCAGGAAGTGGGGATGAAAGCTCCAGGAAGTGGGGATGAAGGCTCCAGGAAGTGGGGATGAAGGCTCCAGGAAGTGGGGATGAAGGCTCCAGGAAGTGGAGATGAAGGCTCCAGGGTATGAATTTGAAGAAAACACGGATCTGACTGTAACATTATCTCCCTAATAGTCCTGTCCTTGCCATATTCATATTCTTTACTGAAAACATTTTATATATATATATATATATATATATATATATATATATATATATATGATATATAAAAGAGGCATAGTGAATATGAAGAGAAATGTACTCAGGAATTAAGAAGTCCTCATATGAGTTCAAAGGTAGGAATTCATGCTTGTTCATTCTAATTTTTTTCAAGATAGTCATTATACAAGAAATTATTTTTATTAAAAGTATACTTCAACAAAAACAGGATTTATGATTACTTAAAATAACATAAATTTGGGCTGGTGAGATGGCTCAGCAGGTAAAAGTGCTCGATGCCAAGCCTGACAGTCTCTGAGTTTGATCCCCAGAACCCACAAGGTAGAAAGAGAGACCCAAATGTCACAGATTGTCCTCTGATCTCCAAATGTGAATTATAGCATAGGCATGTACACACACACTGTGCACACACACACACAAACATTAAACATTTAAATAACATAAACGTTTTTTCTCTTTTCCAGATCGTTTTGGGAGTATTTTGATAAAAATGGAAAATAATGTAATGTTCTTTTCCAAGGCTGACATTACAAATATAATTAAGTTACATATATGGGCAAACAGCACAATAAAGTCAGCACTTTTCTTCAACAAATCTTCCAAAGTATATCTCGTATATTTTAGTGAAAACTACCTGGTGCAGAGACAGGAATACCCCTTATTTCTGGAGATAGAAAGTTCAGTTTACCAAAGCGACGATCAATGCCCATATCTGGCATTTCAACACAATATTTTTAGTGATTTTTACTTTATTGACAAAGGAGAAACCCTGACAATTTGGACTCAAATAGTCTACCCAGAAAATCGGGGTCTCTCTATTATTGTAGAACACTATGGCCCAAAGATATTAACCTGGACACAAGACCTCTCCTATGAGATTGCCTCGGGACTCTGTACTAAATCTATGGTAAGTTAATATTTTTTATTTATTTGGGTTGAATAAATATAAAAACATTAGCTTCTTTTTTTTTTTTCTCGAGAGACAGGTTATGTCACTAGACAGGTAGGCTAGGCTAGTTGACTAGTGAGCCCAAGGGATCCACCTGTCTCTGCACACTTGAGAGGAATTATCTAGATTAGGTTAGTTCCTGGGCACACCTGTGAGAGGTTTTCTTGAACAGGTTAATTGAGATAGGAAGCCTGAATTTTTCGTGGCACCTGAGCTTCAACCCAGAGAGAAGCAAGTCGGAAAGGGAACCTCTTCTTTTACCTGCTTGCCTTTGCTCTCACCGATGAGTTTGTCACCCGGTTTCTGCTGCTGCCACTGTCACCGCAGCTACCACTGTTATTGGTGACATCAGAACCCAAATTCTTTGTCTGTCCCACATGGAATGAAAACCAGCAGCTCTCCAGGAAACCTGCAGGCTTTCAGCACCAGCTTGGGACTGCGGAGACTGCCAGTCTCCTAGACTAAGCTGCAGTTGGCCGCTCAGCCTCTCCAACATGAGGACAGGCACTGTCGGACTATCCAGACCGTGTCATGTAAACCAATCAAAAACATCCCACTTTAAAAGTAGCCACCAGGCTGTTACTGTCTCCAGAGTCTTGAGTACAGCCACTGTTGGACTACCCAGCCCACATCATGTAAGTCAGTCTAATAAACTGTTATTTCTGTTCCTCTGGAGGGATCTAATACCCAAGGAAATAGACTACTTCTTAGACAAACAAGTTACGTCACACTGCAGAGGAGTATGCACACAGAGTGTGCAGAATTATTGCAACCATATTTCCAAACCATCTACTACAATAGATGTAAATATAAGGTATATATTATTGCATCTTATATTTTAATATTATACAGTATTATTAATACACAACATATCATCATATAGTATTACATTATTATTATATTATATATAATATATTGTTATACATTAAAATATATTAATTATCAATATACAATACACAAAATGTGGAAGATTGAAATTACAGAAGGGCATATTCACAAGGCGGGTGAACATTTTTAAAAATACTCAGAAACAACAGAAGAGTGGGTTCTGGCAAATACTCTCTGTGCAGTGCAGTAAAGCAAAGAAGACATGTGAGATGGTTCAGAGAAGAGTACTAGAAAGCAAACTTACCTCCTGGTCTTCCGAGCTCAGGGAACCAGGAGCCATTAAAAAACGAGAGCACTGCAGTGGCAAACGCCAAGTGATGGGGAGAGAGAAGTTCAGTGAGATAATTAACCCGGGCGAGGGAGATGATCCAGGCACAAGGACGTGAGTTCGATCCCCAGAACCCACACTTCAAAAACAACAAACAAAAAAACACAGCGTTGGTAGCACACACTTTCAGTCCCAGCATCATGTTCTCAGAGACAGACAGACAGATCCCTATGGCTCACCACCAGCCAGCCTGGCCTGCTTGATAAGCTCCACGTCAGTGACAGCGAGCCCCTGCCTCAGGAGGGAGGAGGCAATCTGGAGAGATGGCTCAGTGGTTAAGAGAACCCGGGTACCATTCCTGGCACCCATGTGATAGCTCAAAATCATCTGTAACTCCAGTTCCAGGGGGACTGATGCCCTCTTCTGGCTCTGAGGGCACCGTAGGCATGGGGTACACATACATACATACATACATGCAGGCAAATACACATAAAATCTAAAAAAAAAAAAAAAAAAAAAAAAAAATTAAAGAACACAGTTGGTGCCTGAGAAACAACACCTGAGCTTGTTCTCTGGCTTCAACAAGGAACACATGGGCACAACACATGTGTCACCAAGTCAGATGATCTCAGTTTGACCCCAGGAATCCACATGGCAGAAGAGAACCAACTCCTGCAAGTTGCCTTCTGACCTTTACATGTATGCTGTAGCACATGCATACCCCTACACATGTCACACACACACACACACACACACACACACACACACACACACACACAGAGTAAATCCATCTCAAGTATACTAGTTCTCTTACTCAAATATTTAAATGTCTAAAAGTGTACAACGTGTCGTAGAGAAACTTGGTCTGCAGTGGTGAACACTGTGGCCTATTGTAGTGTGCCAGCTGTGCAGACCTGGTTGATGCTAACTTGAGGCCCCATTTCCACCTTTTCTGCTCTACAGAAACTTTTCAATTTTCTTTTTCAGTATACAACGTTTTCTCAGACAACAAACTACAAATCAGTAAAAGATTACTTCAAGCTAGAGTAAGCATGACTTTTAAAAATGTTACTTGAGTTTCTCGTGTGTATGTTTTCTTTCATTTCAATGAACTCACACCCTTTCAAATGTCCAAATTTCAAATTCTTTTGCATGTCTAGATATATGTGAAATGAATATTCAGTCTTTAAAATGTAAATGCTCAATGCAAATGGCAAGTGACCTGAAGGTTCTCCTTCACACTGCCGAGGACAATAGAGGACAGCCTCAGCTTAGCTTTGCAGCTGCCATGAAACATCTGCAGCAACTAAGATCAAGTGAGGAAGGGGTATTTCGAAGTTTTGAGTTCATGCCCCCAAGGCCCCATTGCTTCTGGAACTGTGGCGAGGCAGTAGGGTCAGAGCAAGAGCAGGTGATGGATCCCATGAGCCAGGTGCCAAAGAGGAAGGAACCAGGGTCAATAGTCCCCTTGAAGGACATCACCCCCTTCAGATCCATCATCTCCCAGTGGTGCTACCCTGGGGACCATGCCACATGTGAGCCTTTAAGCCATTCTGATCCAAATCAAAACAGCTACTTGTTAATTCAATAATTTTCATGCATGTTTTATCATTAATTCCTAACTCAAAGTCTCTACATAATATCCTTAATCAAAAGGAAGACATCTTCATATCAGAGAAAGTCTTTAACTGTGAATAGAAAGACTGAGTACCCACACATCAGAATCTATCTCCAGTGGGAAAAGACAAATGCTAAGCAACTGAGTCAATTGAATAATCCCGAGTGCTGATGATGAGTGCCGTTAATAAAATCAGGGGCTGAGGAGGCGGCTCAGTCAGTCAGGTGCCTGCCACATAAGCATGAGGACCTGAATTTGGATCACCTGCACCCATGTAAAAGTTACACATGTCTGTAACCCCAGCACTGGGGGCAAGGAGACACAGGATGATCCCTGGAGCTCACTGGTCAGCCAGTGTAGTCCAATCAGTGAGGTCCTGGTTCAGGAAGAGAGCTTGTCTCAAAAACCAAGGTGGACAGTGATCAAGAAAGATATCTGATGTCAACCTCTGTCCCATACTAGCACATACATGAGTACACATGTGCATGTACATGCAGGTGTATACACACACACACACACACACACACACACACCACAGAAGAAAGAAGAGACAAGATGGTGGAGCAGTGACCAGGAAGAGCTGGGAGAAAACGTTTCTTGTATACAGTAGTCAGAAGAGGCTCAGTCACCCTTTCTTGTTCACCCTCTGGCTTTTCTCTCTGGCTTCAATGGATGGCTAATCTCAGCGGCCGATTGATGAGATCTAGGTTTATCTAGGAGATGGTCTCTGAACATGCCTGTGGGGGATCATGATTCAGTTAACTGAGGTGGGAAGACTGGACCACTGTGCATGAATGGGAACATTCCCTGGTGTGCTGGCTACTTTTATGTCAACTTGACACAAACTGGAGTCCTATGAAAGGAGGCAACCTCAACTGAGAAATGCCTCTCTAAGGTCTAGCCATAGGGCAAGTTCTTAATTAGTGAGGGGGGGAAGGCAGCCCACTGGGGGTGGTGCCATCCCTGGGCTGGTGGTCCTGAGTTCTATAAGGAAGCAGGCTGAGCAAGCCATGTGGAGCAATCCAGGAAACAGCACCCCTCCATGGTCTTTGCATCAGTTCGTGTCTCCAGGTTCCTGCCCTGTTTGAGTTCTTATCCTGGCTTCCTTTGTTGATGAACTGTGATATGAAAGTGGAAGCCAAATAAATCCTTTTCTCCCATGCTTTGGTCACGGTGTTTTATCACAGCAATAGTGACCCTGACTAAGACACCTGGAATGTAAAAAGGGAGAGGTGCACCAGACACAGCATTTTTCCATCTCTGTTCCCTGACAGTCTGCTGTTCCAGCTCCTTGCTGTCTTGACTTCCTCCTCAAGATAAACTCTCCCTATGAACTGTGAACTCACACAGGCTCTTCTTCCCTTAAGTGGCCATTGTCAGGGCACTTTATCATAGAAATAGAAAGTTACTAATACACCTGCCAACGGTATATAGAAAAAATTCAATATTTTTGTTTTTATGGGTATTGACTGAGAATTACATTGTAGACCACACATAAAATTCTCTAAGATATTTTCTGTTCCCTCGTGATCCCCACCCAAAAAGCAAAATCTTATCAGGAAGTAGTGTCTGAATCAAGCTTTCAAATGTTCTGTTTCTGTTGTCTTTGAAACCTCTGTTTTGCCCAAACACAAAATGATCTGTGTTACAAATGGTAACTAAGAAAGGCGTTATATCTGACCTTTCTTTGAGTTCAAATCAAATCAGTTATGCAACTCGATGAGGTTAGGAGGTGAATTGCTCTTCATTGTTTCAAAGGTATTGCCAGTGGGATGGGAACTCTGTAGAGCAAAAGGGAGCACTTCAGGAGAAAGCAGGTCAAGGCATCAGGTAAAGAAGCTCAGGATCCAGGCACCGAGGGCATCTGAGAAGGGAGTGAGAAATACCTAAAATGCTGGTGGATGCTCATTCCTGTTTCCTGCTGTGCCAACCTCTGGTCAAAGCATGGGATATAAAGGAGCAGAGAGGGTTGGGGGGGGGGGTGGAGTGCTGGAGCTGCCACGGGACATTATAAAGAGCTGCCTTCGCGGAAGTAGCCACCTTCCAGGCCTCCTCAGCTCCTCACAGGGTTCAACCTCCACATGTACTAGGACTTCACATTTGCTCTCCATGAAGACACATTCCTATCTGTCTCCTGTTGTCATGATTCTACAATAACCTGTATGGATTGTTTTTCCTAGGGACAAGAACACGGGTCTCATGCTTGTTCAGTTCCGACCTAGTGAATTTTCAAAAACATGTCCGATGGCCAAACAGGTAGGTGACTGGTTTAGAGATCAACTATTTTCCTTCAAAAATATATAGTCAGGGACTGGGAGGTGGATCACTAGATAAGCACTTGCCATGAAAGCTTGAGGACTAGTTTGGATCTTCAGAACTCACAGAAATGCTGGGTGGGTATGGCAGCCCACCTGTAATTCCAGCACTTGGGTGGTGGAGTCAGGGGATCCCCAGAGCAAGCTGGCTGGATAGACTAGTCATGTCTGTGAGCTCTGAGTTCAACAGAGAAACTCTGCCTCAAAGAATAAGGTAGAGAGTGGTGGAGGATGACTCCTAATACCTAAGGCCTACACACATGCATATTCACCTACACACATATGTACCTACACATATATGAGCACACACACAAGCACACCACACACACATACACACACTAAAAAAAGGTATGGTTCATAAACTAAATAATACGTTTTATGTTCATACAGTCCTCACCCCTCTACTCCTGTTGCTGGGTTTCACGGGGAAGATAAGCATCCTTTGCTTTGGAAGCAGAAGATACAATTTCTGTCTTCTGCTATGAGTCTCTCACCTAAAGTGAGATTGCATAAATGTACGCAAGAGGGTAACACTGTTAGTTTTTTGAAGGTTTGAAGGTAAACTGTGTAAAGGAAAATCAAAATTAATGGGAACAAATGCAACAGGGTAGGATTTGTCAAAGGAGTCTGCCAGACACATCCACATGGATCATGCGTTTCCACTCATCCAGAAGAGCTGACTCTGTCCCCTTATAGTCTGGTTTTCCATCTGTGAACTTGGTAATAGGAATTTTTTGTTTTGTTTTGTTTTGTTTTGTTTTTCGAGACAGGGTTTCTCTGTGTAGCTTTGTGCCTTTCCTGGAACTCACTTGGTAGCCCAGGCTGGCCTTGAACTCACAGAGATCCACCTGGCTCTGCCTCCCAAGTGCTGGGATTAAAGGCGTGCGCCACCACCGCCCGGTGGTAATGGGAATTTTAAAGTGTCCTCCCTAGAGGGAAATACATCTGGTGTAAGATAACACAGAGCGCACAGTCACCAAGTAGCTCAGAGGGGAGAGAAAGCAACTTTGATGGAGAAGGGAAAGGTGGGGGAAAAACAAGATAGATGAAACATATGATTGAAGAATAAGTGGACACAGCAGGCAGAGGGGCTCCCTGACGAGGCACAGAAGGCAGCACCAAGGTGAGAAACAGCCAGAGGATGTTCTGGCAGCCGCTGGCACTTACCTCCTTTGGGTCTGCGATCTGTCAGTCCTCCTCAGTCTAACCAGCAGCCAGCCGGTATACAGTGAGCCCATGAGGAACACAGGCACACAACATGGAATAGGGCTTTGGTGCCCCTTCTTTAGGATGTCGGGCAAGCCCCTGTTTGTACCAGGGCCAGGTTTAACTGAGGTAAACGAGATGTTTAGGGGTGCTAGTACCTGCTGCCTAGCACTGTGTTAGCAGTACCCCCCACCACACCACCCATATTCACCAGCTGCGCCACTTACCCACCTGCACTGGGCAGTGGGAGCACAAAACTGCAGCTCTGACTAAGTCTGGACTTTCTGCCTTGAGAGGTTTGGCCCTGACCTTTGTGGATACCTTCAGACATGCAACGGAGTGTTGTGCAGCAGCCCTCCTAAGCCACAGGAAAATGTCATGCGGTAGAGACAGGGAAGTCAGAACCTGTCCACCAAACAGAGAGTGTGTTCTCAAGCACAGAGTCCCTTCTTTGCGCTCTGGAGCCATGCTCATGAATTACTAAATAAGTCATTGGCCTCCTGGGAAAAGAGTCCAGAGACAGACAGCTCTACCCTCTTCTCCATCTGATGATGTCAGGCTCTTCTTAAAACTGCCAGACCAAATGACCTACAGTGAGCCATTTGGATTGGAGCCTGCTACCTTTGTCATTTGGTCTCATTGCCTGCAGCAAATAGAACTGTGATCTCCAACAAACTTTCGACCACACACCAAGAGTTGAACATGCAGAGGTGTAGGCCAGCCCCCAGGTGTCCCTGCTAATTCTTTGGGAGAAGAATTGCTCCATGAAGGGATGACAGCTCTAATATGTTGCACACCAGCATGTCAGTGACAATGGCCACTAGAATCCCCATGTGGGACCCATTGTTCCATAAGCTGGGCCTGCTGCTGAGGGAATGCTCGGTGACTAAGAGTTCAGTTCCCAGGGTTTAGTTCCTAGCATCCACATGGGCTGGCTCACAACTGATTGCAACTCCAGCTCCAGGGGCTCCCATGTCCTCTTCTGGCCTCTGTGAGCACCTGAATACATGTGATGTACACACAAACAAGCAGGCAAATACACAGATGCATAAAATAAAATTTGTTGGGCCCGACCCTGAGCTGAGGCAAGAGCAGTCCTGTCCTGTCTCTGAACTAAAGAGAAATGGTTTTTCTTAGGCTCTTGATCAGATTATCTCCAAACAGATGTCCAGAAGGCCACGTGCCTAACCTGTGCTGTAGTTTCCTTAGAAAACAGGCTTCCTCTTTGCACAGCTCCTTTTCCAGGTACACCTGCAAGACAATTCCTATTTTTAATCCTAGCTATGGTCACTGGTTCTGGGGCTTGTGATTTTTGACAACTGAGGCCAGGATGAGAATGGGGTATTACAAATGAAACCATCATGTGATGGACACCATTTGTCCTGACCACAATAGAGTTGAGTAGTACAGCCACCCTTTGATGGGATACGGACTGCTCAGTAAACGTAAGGGCAGGACCGTGCTGCTGCTGGGTGAATTTCGCAGTGAAGAAAAGACTGAATGAACGTAGGTAATAAGAGACGCAAGTCAGCTTTGTTGGGAAAATAAATCGTATCCTGTGGGTGAGATGGTTAGCAAATGAGATCCAAGAACTCCCCCTGTGGAAAAGACCTCTGGCAAGAGGACCAGAAGGCCATGGCTTTCAAGGCAGGGGAGAGAGACCAGGCCCTTGGCTCTGACAGAAACACGGGCAGTTCGACGAAGTTGAAAGCAGTTATCTGCTATTTTTCTTTCTTTTTTTAATCTGCTATATTTTCAACCCTGGCTGTCTTCTTAAGCTTTCTTTTAAGGCTAATATGGTCCTTACTTTAGTCCCACATAAGCTGTGTGTAATTTTTAAGCAACATATTTCTAAGCATTGACAGAGTAAAACTTGTTAATAAAGCCTCTCACAGTCTGGCAGACGCTGTGCTGGCTGCTAAGCAACCGTATCCGCGGTAGCTCGGATACACACTGGGAATGTGGAAACGCACGGCACCTGTAATCACAGCACGTGGAAGGGAACAGAAGGCTATCACACACGTGAGGTTAGGGTGTTTAAAACAAATATCCGTAGGCCTGGTATGTAGCCTATCAGTAGTTGACCTGTTACTCCTTTGAATAGAGACTAGCGCTGTGTAAACCGGAAGTAGCAAAGCAAGAGAAGCTGCTGCATGCGAGGCTACTCAGTTCCCTGGCAAATTACTGCGTGAGTGAAGTACATTATAGATGCCTGCTGGCAGAGTCTACAACGCCAGCTGCAAGCATGGAGTTGGTAGGGTTGCAGCGGCGGAGGGAGAAGATGAGGTCCAGTGGGGCTCACCTCCAAGACATCTCATTAGGTATATGCAAATACTCTAAAATCTGGGATACTTCTGGTGCCACGCGTTTCAGATAAGGGATATTCAGTCTTTGTTTCTAATCTAAAGTGTAATAACTGTGTTTGGCTCTAGAGCCAGCTCAGGTCCTGCGAGTCCGAGTTGCTGAATTCACTTTGTAAAATTACTTCATTTTCAGGTGTTTGAAATTGCTGTTGGATGTGATGCAAATAAGCACATTCAGGTTAGAGGGTAAGTATGTCACTTCCATTCGTTGGGTCTTACTCTTAAGCTTTAAAACAAATGGTGCATGGAGTGGTAATCATCGGTTGAAAACACCAGTCCCTAACTGGCGTGTTCACGATGAAATCTAAAGTTGAACAGGAATTGGTGTCCAGCTTCAGTTAGTTTGAATATTTTATTTGATGTGTGTGAGTATTTTGCCTGCGTATATATTTGTACACTACGTGCTTGCCTGGTGCTCTAAGAGTCCAGAAGAGGGCATCGAGTAAAACTAGAGTTACAGACAGTTGTAAGCCACCAACGGGGCGCTGCAAATCAGACCTAGGTCCTCTGTAAGAGCAGCCAGTGCTCTTAACCCCCAAGCCAGTTCTCTAGATTCTGGTTTGAAATGATTGCCAAGGCACATATACATTTGAGGCAGTATCTCTTTTGGTGCCACTGTGGTAGTTTGAATGTAATCGGCCCCCCATAAGCTCATAGGGAGTGGCACTATTAGGAGGTGTGGCTTTGTTGGAGGAGTGTGGCCTTGTTGGATGAAATGTGTCACTGTGGGGGTGGGCTTTGAGGTCTCATATATGCTCAAGCCACATCCAGTGTCTCAGACCACTTCCGGTTGCCTGTAGGTCCAGATGTAGAACTCTCAGCTCCTTCTCCAGCACCACGTCTGCCTGCATGCTGCCATGTCCCACCATGATGATAATGGACTTAACCACTGAACTATAAACCACCCAATGAAATGTTTTATGAGAGTTGTGGTGGTCATGGTGTCTCTTCACAGCAGTAGAAAGCCTGACTAAGACGGCCACTTTCTCTCCTCACAAGCCCGTCTCCGTGTTTGCTGTTACCTGACAGTCTACAGCACAGCCTCAGAAAACAAGAGAAGCCCTTCCCCTACTTTCTTTCCTACTTAAACCACTCACGATTTCCCCTAGTCGGAGAGTTGTCTACACCTGTGCTAGCGAGGCCTCTACTTCCCGCACTCTTTCCTGGATAGGTGTTTTTTATTATAACCTAACAGAACCACCAACGATTCCCTCAGAGCATCCCAAGGTCTGAATTTCCTCACCCTCACAATGAGGCACACTGTGCTGCCCGTTTGTAAAGCTGTCTTCTGAACGGTAGAGAATCTGAGTCAACACATACAAGAATGTTTGACTGAGGTCTGTAGCTAGAGTTTTCCTGCCTGGCCCACCTCAGGACAAATCTCTCACCCGCCAGACCCACAGCCGCTCAGACCCGATCAAGTAAACACAGAGACTTATATTGCTTACAAACTGTATGGCTGTGGCAGGCTTCTTGCTAACTGTTCTTACAGCTTAAATTAATCCATTTCCATTAATCTATACCTTGCCACATGGCTTGTGGCTTCCCGGGATCTTCACATGCGGCTTGTCATGGTGGTGGCTGGCAGTGTCTCCCTCACCCAGCTTCCTGTTCTCTCAATTCTCCTCTCTGTTAGTCCCGCCTATACTTCCTGCCTGGCCACTGGCCAATCAGTGATTTATTTGTTGACCAATCAGCAACACATTTGACATACAGACCATCCCACAGCAGAGGTCCAGTGCTTAATGAAGACAACAACTGCTTTTGTGAGGGCAGGAGTGTGAAGTGTGAATGGTTGGAGGTCATGGATTTATATCTCAGTATTTAGGAAATGGCTTGCTCTAGTCCAAAACAAGTGTCTATTCCCAGCTCCCAAATAAGTACATGGAGACTTATTCTTACTTTTGAATGCCTGGGCTTGTTTCTAGCCAGCTTTTCTTAAATTATTCCATCTACCTTTTGCCTCTGGGCTTTTACATTTCTCTACTCTATATGTCTATCTTAATTTCTTACTCTGTGGCTGGCTGTGTGGCTGTGTGGCTGGCTGTGTGGCTGTGTGGCTGGCTGTGTGGCTGTGTGGCTGTGTGGCTGTGTGGCTGGCCCTTGGCATCCTCCTCTCCTTCTCCTTTTCTCACTCTTCCCTCTTCTTTTGTCCTCTATTTATTCTCTCTGTCTGGCAGCCCCATCTATTCTCTCTCCTGCTTAGCTGTTGGTCACTCCGCTCTTTATTAGCCCAATCAGGTGTTTTAGACAGTCAAAGTAACATGGCTTCACAGAGTTAAACAAGTTCTGTACCACTATGGCCCCAACATATTTTGCAGGCAGGACAGCTTGTAGGTCAAAGGTTTTGTGGCTGGGTTGGTTTCCATATTTCTCTTTCAGTAGCCTGCGAAGTATCTTTCCACACCAAAGAGACTAGAATGTAGGGGTGAAGGTTCCATGTAGGCACCAGTTCAACTTCTTCACGTTTAGTGAATTGTATAGATGTTGTCCTCAGCAATGGGGCCCCCACTGTCAGTTTTCAGAGATCAACCTTTTGTCTTAACATCAGCCTGGGTTGTTTGGGGATTTCCATGGGACTCACTTGGCTAACAACTCAATTGAATGCAACCTTGCCTGGCTACAAGAGATGGCCAGTTAAGACTCCATGTCCCCCATTACTAAAAGTCCTCATTAAGGACCACCTTCAGTTATCCCAGCAAGTTTCCACTGCACTAGGTTTCCACATGACACCCCAAATGTCCCCAATTCCAACCAGCCCTCCCTGTACTCTCTCCCTCCATCCCATCTCCTCCTCCCACTCCAGGCCCTACCTGTCCCCAGTCTACCCATAAAAATCCATTCTGTTTCTCCTTCCCAGGGAGATCCATGGTTTAGATAAGGGTTTGTCTATCTTGTTGATTTTCACAAAGAACCAACTGTGGTTCATTGATCCTTTGTATTCTATTTTGGAGAGTATGATGGCTGTGTGTTGCCGGTTTTCCTGGTCTGTTCAGCTAGTATGTTCACAGGGAGTGGCTGCTGGTGTTGGAGGCTGGGATGCAGTGAAAAAAGAGGAGAGAGAGGTTCAGTCCACAAGGGGATGGTCTGTGGGATCCACAGATGTGGGCGGTGGGGAGGGAGGCTGCAGCTGGTGTTCTGTTATAGCTGTGATGAGACTCTGCCTTTGGCCTTTTGTGAATATTTGTGTACACATTTTTATTGAAACACACTTTAGATTGCTTCAGGTTTGCACTACAGAATGAAGATGCTGGATCACATGTCAGTCTGACCTTTAATTTATTGAGGAACTGCCAAACCATTGCCCACAATGGCTGTACCATGGTTACAGTACTGCCACCCATGTATGGAGGCCCCAATTTCTCCATACCCTCTCCAAGATTTGTTGCTTTCTGTTTTGTGTTTTACTTGTTACTAGATAATATTGTATTTGCTGTGTATAACATGGTGTTTTGATGTCATTGTGGAATGACTAAATCTAGCTAATTAATGTTTGCATTGTCTCCCATAGTTATCACTCTGTAGTGAGAACACGTCCGTTGTCTTAGCAGCTATATTAGTCAGAGTTCTCTAGAGTGACAGAACTTATAGAATGAATCTATACAGAGAGAGAAAGGGGACTTATTAGAATGACTTACATGCTGTGGTCCAGCTAATCCAACAATGACTGCCTATGAATGGAAGGTCCAAGAATCCAGTAGTTGTTCAGTCCACAAGGCTGGATGTCTCAGCTGATCTTCAGTATATGCTGGAATCCTGAAGAAGTAGGCTCTAATGCCAGTGAGGGAACAGTCTTGTTAGTGAGGCAAGAGCAAGTGGGCAAAGAGAAAAAGCTTCCTTCTTCTATGTCCTTATATAGGCTTCCAGTAGAAGGCATGGCCCAAATTGGAGGTGGACCTTACCACCTCAAAAGATCTGGATTAAAGGTGTGTCTTCCTGCCTCAAAGATCCAGAGTAGAAGTGGATCTTCTCATTTCAAATTAAGCAAAAAAATCCCTCAAAGTTGTGCCCCTCCATGGGGGGGGGGGATGGTGGTAAATTCCAGATGTAGTCAAGTTGACAGCCATTGTGTGTTGCCATCACAGCAGGCTTCAAAAGCACAATATGCCAGGTGGTGGTGGCGCACTCCTTTAATCCCAGCACTCAGGAGGCAGAGCCAGGTGGATTTCTGTGAGTTAGAGGCCAGCCTGGTCTCCAAAGCGAGTTCCAGGAAAGGCACAAAGCTACACAGAGAAACCCTGTCTCGAAAAACCAAAAAAAAAAACAAAAAAAAAAAACAAAAAAAAAACACCTCAATATATAGTTAACTGTGGTCACAAGTTGGTATAACAGACCTCTTTTTTTTTTTTAAGATTTGTTTATTTATTATGTATACAGTGTTCTGCCTGCATGTATGCCTGCAGGCCAGAAGAGGGCACCAGATCTCATCACAGATGGTTGTGAGCCACCATGTGGTTGCTGGGAATTGAATGCAGGACCTCTGGAAGAGCAGTCAGTACTCTTAACCTCTGAGCAATTTCTCCAGCCCTCTAATAGACCTCTTATACTTAATCCTACCTAACTGATCATTGTAGTTTTTGAACATTCTCTTCTCCTTTATTTCTTCTAAAATTTTAATAAGTATGTACGAAATATGAGGAAAATCAGAAAAGTTTGTGAAAATGATTTTTTTTTAAATAGAAATGCTAAGGCCACAAGCTGATCCCAGAGACTTTAATTTAGTAAATCAATTATGTAACAATCTCCAGTTTCAGAACCACTGGGTTCAATGATGAATTGTTTACACATTTATGAGGAATGACCTTACAACTACATTATGTTTTATTTTTGTAGATTTAATAGAACTGGATGTCATCGCCGTGATTTTTCTTATGTGATTGACAAGTAAGAAATATTTTTAACATAAGCATATTAATGTACAGCTAGTAGTTCATAATCGGCTAGTACTTTGTGGTGGAAATACCACTGGCATGCATGTATTCGGCTTGGCAGTTTCCAAATTAAAAAAAAAAAAAAGCTAGAGATACAACCTTTAACCTTCTCTGAAACACGTACAAGCACACTTATCATTGTCCTCTCTGGTTCAATTCAATAAACAAAGAAAGTATCATTTAGTCTCAAATCCCATATTGTTCCTTCTCATTTAAGGAAGACAAATAGAGTATTTATTTCCCACCTTCCTTTTCTACATGACTGTATAATTACCTAGTTAGAACTTACAGACATCTCTTGAGTTCACAGAGGAGAAGGATTCCATTACAGGAATAAATTGAAATTAGGGAATTACTGGGGGTTTTTAAATAGACTACTAGGGCCTAGAGAGATAGTTCAGGGAGTAAAGTCCCCCAAACCCTTGGAGTTCCAGGCATAGTAATATTTACCTTAAATCTCAGAGCACCTACAGTGAGATCGGGAAAAGAAACAAGAAATTCCTTTTTTTTTTTTTCTTCAGTGCTGAGGACTGAACCCAGAGCCTTGTGCTTGCTAGGCAAGCGCTCTACCACTGAGCTAAATCCCCAACCCCATAACAAGAGATTCTTGCAGACCAGCTAGACTGGCATACTCAGTGGCAAACAGTAAAAAGACCTTGTCACAGGCAATGTGGATGACCTGGGCCAACACCAGAGGGTGTCCTTTGACCTCTGTATGCATGCCATAGTATATATGTTTCTGTATTCATACAAATATATACATACACATTCACATACATCATACATGTACAATAAATAAGTCAATTAATTAATTAAAATACACATCTAAAAGTGGGCATATGGTTCAGTGGTAGAGTACTGGCCAGGCATGACAAAACACACACACACACACACACACACACACACACACACACACACACACATAAGACATGGGGGCACACATCCATAATCCCAGCATTTGCAAGGTGAAGGCAAAAGGCTCAATGGGTTTGAAGACAGCCTGGGCATCACCTGACCTTGTCTTTAAAAACAAAGTCTGTTGTTTCTGACTCCTTCATTTAGTAATTGTGGTGAGTTAAATGAGAATGGCCCCCATAGGCTCATATAATGCGATACTCAGTAACCAGTGAGTGGAACTGTTTGGGGAGGACTAGGAGGTATGGCCTTGTTGGAGGAGGTGTGTCAGTGGGAGTGGGCTCTGAGGTTCCCAAAGCCCATACAAGGCCCAGTCTCTCTCACTCTCTCTCTCTCTCTCTCTCTCTCTCTCTCTCTCTCTCTCTCTCTCTCTCTCTCTCTCTCTCTCTGCCTGCTGCCTGTGGATTGGGTTATAAACTCTAAGCTACGGCTCCAATACCCTGCCTGTCTGCTCCACACCATGATGATCACAATTAACCTGCTGAAACTGTCAGCAAGCCCCCAATTAAATGCTTTTTAAAGAATAAGTCTTGGCCACGGTGTCTCTTCACATAAATAGGAAGTGAGTAGGACAGTGATGTTCTGGGGACACGGTTTTAGGAGAACAGTGAATACAGATTTTCCAACCATGGATCCTTCTCACTAGCGAAACAGGGTTTGTGACCTTGAATCAAGTTTCATATGATTTCTGAAAACATGGTTCCATGTCTCCAAATGAAAGACAGTGGCCTGTGCCTGGTTGATTGTTGGTGGATGTGAGACTGTATTTACAGAGATGGCAAAAGACATGGAAAGTGCCAGTTGGTAGGAAGCACTTGCTAGTTTAGAATCCTGTTCCTCTACTTGGCTTTCATGACACCAGCCTAAATAAACTATGCTTTTAGTTTTTCAGTCAGAAAGGAGGAAGATTAAGCAGATAATAACAGGTGTCTTTTTCCCACAGGGAATATCTGAGAGATAGTCCACCTGAAAATGTGGTAAGAAAAGCATACTTTTTGTCACTGGGATAAATGGACACAAACTAAAGCATTTTTCTTTTTCTAGAAAATAAGGTATGATGTGGGAAAATACGGCTGCCCTCGGAGACTTGAATTCAATGAGCCCTTTCACCCTATAATAGAGCTGTAAGTTTATACCCACTTAGGAAATTAATTTGTGTGCTGGAGAAACAGCTCAGCTGTTAAGAGTGCATTCTGCTCTTACAGAGGACCTGAGTTCAGTTCCCAGCACCCACACAGTGACTCATGACCACCTGTAATTCCCGGTCCAGGGGGTTTGATGCCCTATTCTGGCCTCTTCAGACTTAGGGGATGACTTGGGCTGAGAAGGGCTTAGCTTCTCTCAGGTGGAGAGGGCAGCAGTGGTGGTACCTCACTTGAGACTTCCTGCTGGGGCCAGCAGGCTTCTCTTAGCATGCTAGCTTCCCCACCCAGAGTACTTCTAAGATTATACCCTGTGCCCTCTCCTACCTACATCATGAAGCTACGATCACTCATCAAAAACCACTGTGCATGGCCCTAATCCTCGCTAGTATTAACCTTCTAGTTTTCCTGGGCACCGAGCCTCTCCTTCCCCTACTGAGACCTAGTTTTGGGTTTGTTTCCTTGTTTTATAATGTTTATTTTCCCAGGAGTAAAAATAAGTAAACAATAAACATTAAAAAGCACACGTTCTCTCCCAGTAAAACATGCTCTTCAATTGAGATTATCATTATTCAGTGCCCACTTTCCACCAACTACCACACCAAATACTGGCCAGGCGGTGGTGGTGCATGCCTTTAATCCCAGCACTCGGGAGGCAGAACCAGGCAGATCTCTGTGAGTTCGAGGCCAGCTAGTCTACAGAGCGAGATCCAGGACAGGCACCAAAAAAAACTACACAGAGAAACTCTGTCTCGAAAAAAAAAAATCAACAAACAAACAAACAAAAAAAAAAAACCATACCAAATACTCTACAAGTACTGTGCCAAGCCCTAGGAATCCAAGGATCAAGGACAGGCTCTCTACCCTCAAAAGATGGACCAAAGAGACACAGAGCTGATATGCCAAGTTGAGTTATAGACAAGAATGAAATGGGTATCAGGTATTGGAACTCAAAAGGAAAGAATCCACCCCAGCTATGAGGACTGATAGGCTCTGGGAGATATTCTGAAAACATGCACTGGATCCTCAAAGGATAATGAATATTTAGCTGGACCTGAAGGAAAGGTGGAAAGGGGAAGAGTAGTGGTGAATTCCACTAGGTAAGCCTTTCAAGCCAGAGGAGCACTTGGAGGGAAAAAATGTATAAACACATAATGCTGGGGCATAAGTCAATGGAAACATCAGCAGAAGGGGCAGAAAGCTGTTTCGGAGAGTCTAGACCACGCAAGGCTTTCCTTCCCTTCTTCCAAAACAGTCCAACGAGTGAGTGTTTGCTTGAGCTGGGTCTCTCTGGATTCTAGGGAGAGAAGTCTGAGTAGGGAGACCTGTTGGTAAAATGATATTTAGGAGGGTGGGGAATGATGGAAAAGGTACCATGGACCAAGAAGTTCATCTGTGCTACAAACTAGTGATTGGAACCAGAAAGAGTTGATTGATGGTTGATATGTGAGTAGTAAGGGAGAGGATGACGATGAATGAGTCAAAGGTGACATCAATCAAATGTCGACAACACGTCATCTATACATCTTTAAGCACCTGTACCATGCCCTCTTAGTCACCACATGTCTAAGTTAGGACTTCTAGTGTTGTGATGAAACATCATGACCAAAAGCAACTTGGGGAAGAAAAGGTTTGTTTCAGCATACAGTTTGTAGTCCATCATCCAGAGAAGTGAGAGCAGAAACTCAAGCCGAGTACGAACCTGGAGGCAGGAGCTGATACAGAGGCCATGGAGGAGTGATGCATACTGGCTTGCTCCTTATGATTTGCTCAGTCTGCTTCTTTTATAGCAACTCAGGACCACTAGCACAGAGGTGGCACTGTCCACAGTGAGCTGGGCCATCCTACATCAATCATCAATCAAGAAAATGTACCATAGGCTTGCACAGAGACCAATCTGGTGGCTGCATTTCCCTAATTAAGCCTTCCTTTCCCCAAATGAACCTAGTCTGTGTCAATTGAACATAAAACTAGCCAGCACAGCATAGGTGAACTGCCTAAAACCTGTCTCTCCCCTTAGGAAACATGTTGACAGCCCTTTACTAGTTAAGAACATTGTTCCTGAATGCTCCCCTGTCTCCCAGATCGTCTCTCCCCTCTCTATCAGAGTCCTCTGAGGAACAGAGCACATAGAACGAATATATATTAAAAGGAAGTTTACTTGACTGGCTTACAAGATACGGCCTGGGTAGTCCAGCAATGGCTGTCTTCACACGGAAGAGACTGAAAACCCAGAAGCCACACAATCTAGGAGACAGGATGTCTCACAGTCCTGGTCTAGCACTGAAGTCCTGGATTATCCCAGAAAGCCACTGTCTTCAGTCCACATTGGAAGGCTGAAGAGGCTGAGCCCTGACGTCAGCAAAGGAAGACTCTCACTAGTAGGGCAAACAAGGCCAGTGAACACAGCACAAAGACACAAGGGCAAAGAGATGAAAAGTGAAAGCTCGCCCTTGGACCTCCTTACATCTGGGCAGCTGATGGAAGATACTATACACCTTCTGGGTGGTAACCAAGAAAATCCTTCACAGGCATGCTTGGAGATTAACCTGAACTAAATTCATCCCTCACCGGTGTGCCCAGAGGCTTGCCTCATGGATGATTCTAGATCCTGGCAAGGTGACAACCAATATCAGCCATCACACCCTCTCTACTAGATCACCGTGCAAATGTGTACAACAAAAAGAACCGTCTTGATCGAACTGCAGCCACTGTGTACATGGTCACCGACTCTTCCCTTGTTCTCTCCCAATGCCCCTCTGTCCGGCTTTTATGCTCCCCTAAACACAGATAATAAAAGACCTAGCTAATAGAATGCATCATCCCCAAGTTCAGAATATGCAGATCAGTAATGAGGTCTCTCCAATTCCCAAAGCTGAATTTCCATAGAATGATTACCAACTGTTGGGAATTTATCTGCCAATTAGTGACATCCCTGCATTCTCAGATTTAATTAGAATTCTATTCCACACTAATGAAAATTTATTAAAACAAGCAAGCTCATGTAAGCAAGGCTTTCTGTCACATAGTCGCAATGAAGCAAAACCCAAAATGATGGGTCATGCAATACACACTTGGTACACAGGATGGCACTGTGGCTCTTTGCACTAACTGTCCTGGCATGGCTGAGATCTTTTTGTCCTTGAGCAAAATACAACTTTGCACCTAATTCTAAAAAAAGGCAAGCAAGCAAGGGAAGGAAGGAGGGAGGGAGGGAGGAAGGGAAAAAGAGAAAGAGAGAGAGAGAGAAAGAGAGAAAGAAAAAGAAAGAAAGAAAGAAAGAAAGAAAAAGAAAGAAAGAAAGAAAGAAAAGAGAAAAGAACATTTATTTGGGGGAGGGCACCAGATCAGTTCTCTCCTTCCACTTAGTGGTTCCAGGGATCAAATTCAGGACATCAGGCTCTGTAGCACATGCAGAGCTCTGCCTGATCAGCCATTTCATCTCATCAGCTCCTAATTCTTAGTAAATCAAGAATTCTACCGCTTACACAAGATATAGTCAAACTCCCGCTTCCACCCAAATGGCTAGCTTGTGAGTGTCCTCACATTCTTCTGTGGCAAGGGGCCAGAGCATTCATGTGAGCTTTTCATTTTTCTGTGATTTTCTCTAGCACCAGATACCACGCAGCTGCTCTCCATCACGCCTGTTTGGGAACTGAGCTTCGAAGCTCTTCACGGTTTCTCAAAACCAGTAAACACAGAAGCAAAAATGGCTCCCCAAGTACTGCCTTCTAACGCTGAAGTTTGTGAGAATGCACTTTGCACTTTGTGAGAATGAGACAGTGACAGATTAGGCTAGCCAGTGTTGGGGAGCAGCAAACTTCAACCAACCTGAAAGTCAGGTTCAATAGCTTTGAAGTGAAGCAGAGATCTGGGCAGGGAACAAGGAGATACTGTCAAGGATCTAGTATTTTTTGTAAATCAATACAGAGCTAACAAATGATAAACTGTATTTTATTTTTTTATTTTTTTTTTTGTTTTGTTTTTCGAGACAAGGTTTCTCTGTGTAGCTTTGTGCCTTTTCTGGAACTCACTTGGTAGTCCAGGCTGGCCTCGAACTCACAGAGATCTGCCTGCCTCTGCCTCCCGAGTGCTGGGATTAAAGGCGTGCGCCACCACCGCCTGGCGATAAACTGTATTTTAAAAGCAGGGTTACAATGCAAGAATCAGCAGCCTAGAAGCAAGAACTCGATACTAAAGTCTGAGTCTAGGGAAATTTCCATCCAATGAGTATATGGGGACAATCTCATTCGGAAACGTGAGCAATAAGGAGCAAGGAAAGTTGGCACGAGTCTGTAATCACAGCAGTTGGGAACTAGAGGTAGGGGGCTCAGGAGTTCAAGGCCATCCTCAGCTACATATTGGGTCAGAGGCCAGCCAGTCTGAGCTATGAGACTCTCTCAGAAAAAGAAAGATAGGGAGAGAGGGAGGGAGGGACAGGAGGAAGTGGGGAGAAGGAGGTGGAGAGAGGGGAGCAATAATTGGTGGAGAAGGAAGCAATGTAACCATTTGTATGGTCATGAGTTCTACAATGCAAAGGTGTAAATTTATTAATAACAACTTTATCTTTGCTCTTGAGTGTTTATTTTTCTTCATATAAAGTACCAGATCTCCTTTTAAACTCCATGGGTCTAAGGGAACTACCCTCAGCTTGGCGGGGCTGGTATATCCTGTCCCAGCATCACAAGGGAGTAACCTGTCCATGTAGGAGTTGTGACAATGTCTGCTGCTGCTGCTGTGGAGATGACTGTCTCCCAGCCCCACCTCAGCTCTTCCAATTCAGCCCGCATTCCAGCTGCCCCCTCCTGGGAAGTCTGCATCGTTCTGCCTTCACTATGGGAACTCCACCACAGGATATGTGATCTCAGGATACCAAGAGACCCTTGTCTTGTCCTTCCACAAATCTCATTTTCCTGTCTTTCTCCATGTTACCAGGACCCCGTCTATGCCCATGTCATCAATCTATGGCAACGAGGAAAAGTTATGGTTCCAATTTCCTCTTCTACTGTTAGGTTTTTATTTTGAATGACATCTGCTGACTGGGACTGGACATGGTGGTGTCCACCTGTAATCTTAGCACTTGAGAGGTGGAAACACGAAGAGCAGGAGTTCAAGTCTAGCCTTGGCTACACAGTAAACCCAAAACTTCAAGATGGGTGTGGGCTGCACAAGATCCTTTCTCAAAACAAAGCTCTCTTATTTCACTCAGTTGGGGAAAACAACACAGCCATTAGATACAATTATAGCACAGATAAATACTTGTAGGAGTTGGTGAGCTCCAGTAATTTCCCCAGGATCACAAAGCTAATAAGTGATGAAGACAAGATTTGACCACTCTGAATGGCATATGCTTGTGATCCCAGCACTTGGGAAGTGGAGACAGAGGACCAGGAGTTCAAGGTCATCCTTCACTACATAGTAAGCTTGAGGCCTACCTGGGCGATATAAGACCCTATCTCAAAAAATGAAAAGGATTTAAACCTAAGCCTGCCTGACTTGTGAGCTCAGGCCCTCTATTGGACACTAAGCTGCTATTTTTTTGTTTGTTGTTTCAGGTATGATGAAAACGGCTTTGTTAAAATAGTCGAAGCAAATTTCATCGTGTGGGAAATCCACGGCAGGAACGACTATACCTTTAATTATACTATGAAGCAGGTAGGACATTGTTGAATTTAAACAGAACTTAGCATGCAATTAAACATACTCTTCTGATTTTCGATTTGTATGTAAATTATCTAAGGGAAGTGAAACCAAGCCATAATAAGTAAAAGATTATGTCAACTCTGTATTAAAGTCAGTGACTACTGAGACCCATCTCTGAAAAGGGGCTGTTGTCCCATAAAACAGGCAGAAGAAAGGTCAAAAAAACAAAACAAAACAATGTAACAGCAGGATGATGCAATTATATGTCAGTATTTTCTTTTGTGTCCGAACTGTGTTCACTGTTTAATTATTTATAGGTCTGCCTTTGGCTTTAAGACATCGGTGCTAAATCAAATGGGTGCTCTTTTTTTTTTTTTTTTAAGATTTATTTATTTATTATGTATACAGTGTTCTGTTTGCATTCATCCTTGCAGGCCAGAAGAGGGAGCCAGATCTCATTACAAATGGTTGTGAGCCACCATGTGGTTGCTGGGAATTGAACTCAGGACCTCTAGAAGAACAGCCAGTGTTCTTAACCTCTGAGCCATCTCTCCAGCCCCAAATGGGTGCTCTTTAGGTTCATCTTTCTCCATGCCTTTGCATCATTTGACCCTACTGACTCCTCATTCCCTTCCATCCTCCAAGACCAGCGGATGTCGGCCTCCTGGACCCATCCTCCTACTCTGCCTTTTGCAATCACTCTTCCTACACCCTGTGGGGTTTTTGTTTGTTTGTTTGTTTGTTTGTTTGTTTGTTTTTGTCTTGAAGCCTTCCCATGGATATAGAGCCTTCTAGAAGTTGACAGCATGGATTTCCTGAGATTCCCTTGAGATCTCAGGCCCAAAGAAAACCAGAGTGACTCCTTTCTATGTGACATTTTTTCTCATTAGAGATTAATTATCAGAGATATACCACCCACCTAGAGGGCAACCAGGAAAACTTCATTATACTGGACCACTGTGAGAACCAAACAAATCCATCCCACCACACATTCCCCTGGGGTTGTTCAGCATCCAATATGGAAGACCTTGTGGTCTACCTCTTTCCCATTGATACATGATTAAATTGTGTGTGTGTGTGTGTGTGTGTGTGTGTGTACATTTGTATGGGTGTGCACATGCACATGAGTACATGTGTGTGGAGGCCAGAGGACAACCCTTTCATCCATTGCCTAGAGGCATTGCTGAGAAAAAAGAACTATGAACAAAGACTACATTTCCCAGACCCTTTTTTGTGGACCCATGACTGGTTCTCATGACTGCAATGTGAGCAGGAAGTCTATCCATCATTCTCCCATGGACCTCCATGCTTCCTGTCACATTATATATTACACTATCAGCTGTGAATGGACTAGACATGAACTGAAAGAAATAATCCAGAGGAGGAACTTCAAGGAGCCACCATGTAAATGCCCGGCTTCCTAATTCATGCTTCAAGGAGGGACACTCACCAGATATGTGTAACCAGGGACAACTGAGTTAGGCTTTGTATAATCCAGAATTAAACCTTTGATTGGGTGTGATGAGACACACCTGCAATCCTAACACTTGGGAAATGAAGAAAGGAAGACCAATTCAAAGTCATATGTAGGTATTTATCAAGTTGTAGGCTAGCCGGGGCTATCTCTGTCTCAGATAACAAATGAGTCATTTTGTTTCAGTGAAGCTGAAACAAAGTAGAGCTCTTGCCTAGTGTGCTGGGTTAGATTCTTAACATCACAAAGCAGGCGTGGTGGCACACACCCTTAATCACAGCACTCAGGGAGGCAGAGGCAGGTGGGTCTCTGAATTTGAGGCCAGCCTGGTCTACAGAGTAAGTTCCAGGACAACCAGAGCTACACAGAGAAACCCTTTCTCAGAAAAACCAACCAACCAAACAAACAAACAAACAAACAAAAAAGATTCTTAACATCACACTACAGACTTTGCTCACGTCCACCCCTGTGAACAGTGCAGACCTGGGATTGCACAGAGCCATTAGACTTGAATGTGAGTCCAGACGTCACAGCTCCCCCACAGTGCTGCAGCCCTCCTGCCAATCCTGCTCCTCCTTGACTTCCTGTTTGTCCTCACATAGCTGAGACGCGATCCTGGTGAACCTTTTGCTTCTCCCTCTCGGTCATTACCAGTCTTCCCTTCTTTCTCTCTCCATAGCTTATTCTGTCACTGGCTCTCTCTCCCAGGTGTGATTCCTGCATGCTGCCATGGCAACTGTAAATGCTCATCTTTCTTTTGCCCTGCCCACGCCTGTGTCCGGGCTGCTGGTCACACACACAGGACATATATGACAATACCTGGAACTAAGCTAGCTGGATCATTCGACTAAAAGAGATTTCAGTCTAGTGATTGACAATGTAAAACACTGTACCAGGCATTTAAAGAGTGTGTCCCCTCCAGGGCACAGAAGTGATTTACTTCATACAGGACCACTCAATGAGGGAAAGACAGTCTACTGAACAAATAGTGCTGGGTAAACTGATCACACACACACACACACACACACACACGCACACGCACGCACACGCACGCACGCATGCACACACACACACACGCACGCGCGCACACACACACGCACACACACGCACGCGCGCACACACACACGCACACACACGCACGCGCACGCGCGCGCACACACACACACACACACACGCACACGCATGCACGCACACACGCACACACACGCACGCGCGCACACACACGCACACACACACGCACGCACGCACGCACACACGCACACACGCACACGCACACGCACACACACGCACGCGCGCGCACACACACACGCACACACACGCACGCGCACGCACACACACACACACATACGCACATGCACACGCACACGCACACATAAAGTGCAGGGGCTGGAGAGATGGCTCAATGCTGGAGAGTGCAGGCTGCTCTTGCAGAGGATTCCAGTTCAGTTCCCAGCGCCCACACGGTGGCTCACAACCATCTGGGACTGCAGTCCCAGGAGATCTGACCCCTTCTGGCCACAGTGGGCATTGCATACGCTTGGTGCACAGACATACATTCAGGCAAACACTAATACTCATTAAAAACAAAAAGCACAATGGAACTCTCATCTAATATCATGTGCAGACAGTAATTCAAATGGATCTGTGGTCTAAATCTAAGACCCCAAACATTTTCTTTCTTTTTTTTTTCATTATTTATTTTTCAAGACAGGGTTTCTCTGTGTAGTTTTGGTGCCTTTCCTGGAACTCACTCTGTAGCCCAGGCTGGCCTCGAACTCACAGAGATCCGCCTGCCTCTGCCTCCCTAGTGCTGGGATTAAAGACGTGCGCCACCACTGCCCGGCTAAACATTTTCTTAGAAGACAATGAGGGATAAAAATCACCCCAAAATTGATTTGGGCAATGATTTATTGGCTATGATATCAAGTCACAGATGAAAGAATGAGAGAGGAAAAGAGCAGGCAAGGGAAAAGGGAAGGAAAGAAATGAGAGAGGGAGGGAGGGAGAGAGAGAGAGAGAGAGAGAGAGAGAGAGAGAGAGAGAGAGAGAGAAGGGAGCAAAAAGAGAGAAGGGGAAGAAAAGGGAAGGGATGACAAAGTGGATGTCATGAAAATCTAAAACTTGTGTATATCAGAAGATACAAGAATGCTGGGCAGTGGTGGTGCAAGCCTTTAATCCCAGCACTTGGGAGGCAGAGGTAGGTGGATCTCTGTGAGTTCGAGGCCAGCCTGGGCCACAGAGAGTTCCAAGACAGCCAGGGCTGTCACACAGAAAAACCCAGTCTCAAAAACAAACAAACAAAAGACACAAGAGTAGAAAGACAACCCAGAGAATGGAACAAAGCATTTGCAGATCATATATTTGATAGGAGAATGTCCAGAACACACAGTAAACGCCGGGGGGAGGGGGGGAGGACTCAAATAGACATTTCTCCAAGGACAATGTACAAATGTCTAGTTGACAGCTGAGAACATTCAGGAAATGTAAATTAGATCCACAGTGAGACACTATTGCACACACACCGGCATCACAAGAATAAAGACAAGCAATAAGCACCAGCGGTGGAGGAGAAATGAGGACAGACACATCACTGGGGTGTAAAGGGCACCTGCATGCTGGGAGACAGACAGCAGCCAATGAGATTTCAAAGCACGACCGCCGGTGCCCACCACCCATGCCTGTATGCTCAAGGGTGGAAAGAATGTTCTCCAGGGTGTTGTGTACACCCGTGTGCACAGTACTACCTACAGCAGCCAAGCCTGTAAGGAAAGGGAGAGAGGGGAATCTTGTTTAACAGCCATCAAATGGTGTATCGAAAGATGTTGAGGGATAAGACTACAATGTGTGGAGATGCACTATCTGGTGAGGAGTAATGCCTAGAAGAGCCAGACGGTGATTGTTTGGAGAATGGAGAAGCCAGGGAGACTTTCAGAGAAGCTTGTTAGGACTCCCAGAAACAGTCCAGGTTTTTTTTTTTTTTTTTAAAATTAGGGGTAGAAGGGTTTTCGCAGTTGTGTGTGTTTGTTTTGGCATCTGTGTTTGGTTTTTTTGTTTGTTTGTTTGTTTCGTTTTTTTCAGGTTCAGAAGGGTTTAAAATAAAAGGAAGGGATTTGTGCTATGGAAAATAGTCTGATAATTCTTCCTAAAATTCTACCGAAATTCTCACAGGACCTAGCAACTCCAGTTTCACAGGAAGGCCCAACGGATACAGAAGCTCACCATCAAGCCTGTGACCTGAGTTCAGTCCCCCCAGGACCCACACAGTGGCAGGAAGGAACCCACAAGTTGTCTGTCCTCTGGCATCCACATTCACCCTACAGCATGCACTTGCACACATGTACACCTGCACACACAAATGTAATTTTTTTAAAGATTTATTTATTTATTATGTATACAGCATGTATGACCAGAAGAGGTCATAGCCTCATTACAGATGGTTGTGAGCCACCATATGGTTGCTGGGAATTGAACTCAGGACCTCTGGAAGAGCAGTCAGTGCTCTTAACCTCTAAGCCATTTCTCCAGCCCACAAATGTAATTTTTTAAAAAGACTTAAAAGCAAGGACTCAGATACTTATATACCAATGTTCTGTGAGCACTCTACATGATAACAACAACAACAAAAAAAAAATGAAACAGTCAACTCGAGGGACCAACAGATAAAATGTATTCTACGCTTCCAGTGGGATGTGGCCTCGCTGTAAAAAGGAAGGAAATTCTCACACACGTTATACTATGGATGGCCTGTGAGGGCATTATGCTAAATGAAACAAAGCTAGTTGCGGGCAAATACTGAACTATTCTGCTTGTAAACATTAGTTAGTTTAAAAAAAAATGAGCAGAAAGTAAACTTTAGTTGCCAGGGGCCGCAGGGAGAAAGGAGTGAGGATCTGTTTGACTCAGTGTTGGCATTAGTGCTAGGAACGAACCTGATGCCACCGAATTGAACATTTTCAGTGTTTAAAACTATTGCATTTAAGAAGTGAAAAAAAACTGTACTTTATTTAAATGAAAGTTCTTTTAAAAAGATAAATTGTTCAGTGGTATCAAGATATATAAGATACTCTAAAACAAGCCAATGCGAAGCCTTCTCCATGATCCTATGTGGCCATCTTTTGGCAGAGTGGCTGTATAAACGAAGCGCAGACGCTTAAGTCCATGATAGAGGAAAACAAGGACCTCCCACTGGATGACGTCTGGGGGCCTCAGGTAAGAAAAAGACTGAAGTTGGCATTTGAGATTAACAAAAGCTTGATGGAAACACTTCGGATCTAAATTGCTTAGGGTAAATCAAATACTACTTTCCAATTACTTCAAAATTTCTTGTCTGTAATTTGATTTTTTTTTCTGTGCACTCTTTAGTACAAATTTAATATTCACTGCTGAAAAATCTTCATTTGAGTGTTATCAAAAGACATAAAAGTATGGAGACTAAGCCTTTGAGAAGACTAGTTGTCTTGTGGGGCTGGGGGAGATGGCACATGGTTAAGAGTACACAGTGCTCCTACAGAGTAGAAGAAGTCCGTTCCCAGCACCATGTTTGGAGGCTCCAAAATGCCTGTAACCCTAGGTCTACAGGAACATGATATCTCTGGCCTCCACAGGCACATACACACGCGCACACACACCTGCACATGTACATGCACACACACACACACACACACACACACACACACACACACACACTTTAAAAAATAATAATAAAAATAAATGTTTTAAGAAGAAAAATAAGATGACCTATTTATTTCTGTATTTAAAAATGAAGTAGTCTGTGAGCTCTCCCCTGGCCGTGACTCCCATGAGAGCCTTCCTCTTCCCCTGCTTTTCTCCAGTATTATGAACATTTATGACTATCTGACACATTATGCAGCCTAGTTTGAAAGTCTTATTACCTAGCTGACCAACTACAATGTAAATACTAAGGGCTGGAGAGATGGCTTGGCAGTTAAGAGCATGTGCTGCTCTTGCAGGAGACCTGAGTTCTGTTCCCAGAACCCATGTCAGATGGCTCCTATAAACTTCAAGGCCTAGAACTTCAGCTTTAGGGGATCCAGCACCCTCTTCTGGCCTCCAGTCATACAAAGACACACATAATTCAAGCTAAAAAATAAATCTTAACCAAAAGCAAAAATAAAATAAAATGCAAGCTCCAAGAGAGAAGGGAATTTTGTTCTTCTACTCACTCTATATTCACAGTCCCTAACTCACTGTAGATAATTAATATGAATTTATAGAACTAATGAATAGTTAATGTATCACTACATTATGTATTTATAGAACTAATTAATAAACTATAGCTCATCCACCTCTACTAAGGAATACTTATTACTTCAGATCATAAGGAATTAAAATAATAATGGATTCAGTTCAAACCAAACTTGCCTTCCTGGTTATTTTTGTTGTTTTTTAAAAGGCACCCAAGGGGTTGGGGTTGAGCAAAGGTGCAAAGAACACTGTAAGAACAAATCTTACAGAGGGCATCTCAGTACTCTGAGATGCCATTCAACAACAATGTACACGAGGAAGCAATGGGTATCTCGGTGGTTAGCAATCATGGAATTTGCCTGAACCAGCATGAAATAGTCTGGTGGTTCTCAAGCTTCAGCAGACATCAGGAATGATCCTCCGGGAGGCTTGTTGAAATAGATAACTTGATCTCACCTGAGTTTCTGATTCAGTAGATCTGAAGTAGGGCCCCAAATTTTGCCCCTCCCCCTTCTCCTCTCGGCTCCACTCTACCCTCCTCCCTTCCCTTTCTTTCTCTACTCAACACTGGAGATTAAACCCGGGGCCTTGTGTGAGCTATGCAAGTGTCTGAGCGACAATCCAGCCCCTAAACTTGCATTTCTAAAAGTCCCAGATGAAGCTGGCATTGCTGATCTAGGGACTATGCCTAGGAAACCACTGAAATAGTTTACAAGCTGCAAAGATTCCCGAGGGATCATGTTGGGCCCTCAATCTCCAGAGCTCATCGTGAGCAGCATGAACCCATCTGGGTAGTGTGGAAAGCTGGTTCTTAATGATTCTAACTAAACCCTGGGAAATAAGGCTGCTCCTACTGCAGGGCATCACAGCATATTAACTCATCCTTGCAACCAGGGACCCTTTCTTCCTGGAACATATAGCCACAGTGAGACAGAGAGTCTCCAATTCTCACAGCTGCGCTGTCTGCCCTTTCTGCTTCTAAGCGGATGAGTGGCATATTTATCTGAGGAGTTGGAGTCGGACTTTTTTGTCAGGACCATTGGATCCCCAGTAATGTCCTGGAGACTTATTATTAATTATGAAATCTTGGCCGATAGCTTAGGCTTGCTTCTCACTAGCTCTTATAACTTAAATTAATCCATTATTAATTTACTTTCTGCCTCATGGCTTTATTACCTCATCTCCATAGTGCCCATCCTGCCCACTCTGCATCTCCACTCGTCTCTCTCACATGCCCAGATTCCTCCTCCTACTTCCTCTATCTCTACCAGGAAGTCCCGCCTATACCTCCTGCTTAGCTATTGACCATTAGCTTTTAATTAAACCAATCACAGTGACACATCTTCACACAGTGTAAAGGAGTCTCCCACAAGAAGTAGCTCTAGGCACCGTAAGTTCTCAGAGAAAAACATCTGAAAGACTCACAAGCAAAAGTGGCATTTCTGTAAGTCTTTGAGTCCATGTTGTAATAGATTGGAACAGCACCATCTGCAGGGCTGACTGCTTTTCTGTGATACAGGATGGGGTCTGAATCTCTGAACATGACTGAGAAGTCCTTGGCTAGAAATGGAGTGAATTTGTGAGTCTAGGGGAGATTTGTTTTGTCAGACACCAAACAGCTTGATCAAGTGATGGCTTACAAATGAAAAGGGAGGGGGTAGGGGGAGTCCAACAATATGACAGGAAGCATCAAATGTGACACAGAAAGAGGAGCATCCATTGGTAAGTATCATCCTTTGTATTAAGAAATAACGAAGAGGGGGCTGGAGAGACGACTCAGAGATCAAGAGCACTGGCTGCTCTTCCAGAGGTCCTGAGCTCAATTCCCAGCAACCACATGGTGGCTCACAACCCTCTGTAATAAGATCTGGTGCCCTCTTCTGGCCTGCAGGCATACATGCAGGCAGAACACTGTACACATGAAAATTTAAAAAATGCACACAATGGTGCAGGTAAACAGGTCCTGGTGACAAGACCCCTTTGTGATGATGAGCAGATGCCCAGTTCTCACACATAGTGCAAATGTCTCACATTCTTTTAATCAAGTTCGTGGCTCCATTCATTTACCAACTCCATACACAAGAATTCCCATTGTCCAGAAAATACTTTGTATTTTCTTTCTTTCTTTCTTCTTTTGTCTTTTGAGACAGGGTCTCTCTACATATCCCTGGCTATCTGGGAACCCACTATATAGACCAGACTGAGCTCAGACTCAGAGATCCACCTGCCTCTGCCTCTCCAGTGCTGGGATTAAAGCATGTGCCACCATGCCCAGAATATTTTGCATTTTCAAGTTAGTTTACATAAAAAACTATGAACCTTTCATTGGTTCTTCACTCATATATACCCCACATACTGTTTTATAAATGTGCCAGACATGCAGTGACAGAAAGGTAAACAGAGGTGAGAAATGGTAGAAGATATGGATTTTACTACTAGTTTTGCATTTCATCATGATGAATAGTTATACTTCATTAGATTGAACACATATGCATCATATGAAATTATAGCATAACTCACCTCCAATACCTAGTATATTGAAGATAGATTATACTCATGGTAGCACTGCCTCGAAATGTAGAGGCAATAAAGAAATCAAGAAGTAAATACCATCAGATAAATGAAGTGCTATTTATTCAACAACTATAAGTAGAATTTAGCTGCCATAAGCATCCATGATATGGAAATAAGTATATGATCCAGGATAGATGGAAGTATAAACTTCCAGACCCAAATAAACTTGCCAGGTGGTACGGTTATGGGTAACAGTCATTCTAAGTGGGTGAAATCCCATCCATTCCTAGAGGAGCCCAGTGGTCTCACTCTAAGGGCAATTCTACCCATACAGGATTAGACCTGCCTTGCACATGGGCTGAGCCGGACCTCTGCCTTGATGTTAGAGCTATATCCATAGCAAACATATCCCTTTATAGCCTTTACCCCTGCTGAAAAACTAACCGTCATCTGTGTCCAGGGAGGCTCCTGTTCCCACACTCCTACTTGATATCCTGGTCTTTCACCAAACTAAGGATATCTTGGTCGATGTGAGACATCCCTTCAGAAGTTCCCCTGGGCCATGAGTGAGGGCTGGTAGAGGATGTTCACGGCACTCTCAGGTACTACAATGGCAAAATAGAAAGGGGTAGCCATTGCATCTTTTAGTGATTTTCCAAGATAAAGATATGAGAATCTGGGCTGGAAGGAAAAGATGAGTGGGTAGGAGCACCGGCTGCTCTTGCAGAGGACCTGGTCTTGGTTCCCAACATTCACAAGGCAGCTCACAAGCACCTGTAACTCCAGTTTCTGGGGCCCTGGTGCTCTCTTCTGACCTACACAGGCAGTGCGTGTATATGCAGGCAAAGTACTCATTCACATAAAATTAAAATAAATAAATCTCACATGTAGTAGAATCGAACTTTGTTAAAGTCAGAAAGTAACTTATTTTTTTTATCTTTGCTTCTTGCTCAGAACTATAAGACTTGTTTTTCTTATGCTATTGGGAAGCCGGGAGACCTAAACCAACCGTATGAGATTTTAAACCATTCTAATAAAAACCATTTACTATGGCCCATGGACCATTCCGGAATGTATGTGTTTCGTGTGAAAATCTTGGATCCAAATTTTAGGTGAGAATAAATGTTTTATGACACTTTTCCCTTAAGACTAGTTTTTTTTTATTTTGTTTTTGTTTTTGTTTAATTTGATGCCAACTAAACATCTAATTTTTGTTATCCTTATTATTTATATGTTTGCTTTTCACTTTGTAGTAATCGTAGCAAATACTCTAAGGAAGCAGGAGATCTCACATCAACTGTTAATTGGATCACTTGGTTTAAAATTCCGTTCTGGTATTATGTCCCCTTACCACATGTATTTGTTATTTTTCCTGCTGACATGACCAAACACCGGACAAGAAGCACATAAAAGAGGAAGGATGTATTTTGGTTCAGAGTTTGAGAGTGAAATCTATCCTGGCAATAACGGCATAGCAGCCCAAGAGTGAGGGAGCTAGTCGACAGCCACAGACAGGAAGCACAGAGCAACATATGTCGGGCTCAACTCTCTTTTCCCTTGGACCCCGGCCTATGCAATTGTGCCAGCCATGTTTAATGTGGGTCTTCCTCAGCCAGGCATTTCTGGAAACATCCTCCTAGATATTCCCATAGGTGTGTTTTCATGGTGATTCTAAATGCAGTCAGGCTGACGATGAAGATTAACCATCACACCTAGCATGTGCAAGGCCCTGGGTTCCATCCTAGCACAGTAAGAAAACAGAGCAAATGGAAACCCATGTGCTTAGCCCTGGGAGACAGGTTCATACAATACCATGTGGACCGTATCAAGCAGTAATAATTGAGTGGGAGTCTAGCAATTGGCACTATGTTTTGAGTTGTGTGGGCTTTTCTGCTTTTCCTTTTCTATTCCTGTATAGCTTTCTTTCTTACTCTGTGGCTTGATGTGTAGCTGGGTGGCTGGCCCCCGATGTCATCCTCCTCCTTTTCTGGCTACTTCTTTTTTTTTCCTCTCAGATTTCTCCTTCTGTATGTTCTCTGCTTGCCAGCCCCACCTATCCTTTCTCCTGCCTTGCTATTGGCCATTCAGTTCTTTATTAGACCATCAGGTGTTTTAGACAGGCACAGTAACACAGCTTCACAGAGTTTTAAAAAATGCAACATAAACAAAAGTAACACACCTTAAAATAATATTCTACAACAGAAAACATATCAGTTGGGGCTTACTTACAATTTCAGAGATTTAGTCCATTATCAGCATGGCGGGGAGCTTGGTAGCACCCATAGACAAGATGCTGTAGGAGCTGGGAATTCTACATCCAGGTCTGCAGGCAGAAGGAAGAGAGAGTAAGCCTCTGGGTCTGGCTTGGGCTTCTAAAACCTCAAAGCCCACCCCCAGTGACACAAGTCCTCCAACAAGGCCACACCTCCTAATCCTTTCAAATAATTCCACTCCCCAGTGACCAAGCATTCAAATCTATGAGCCTCTTCTTATTCAGACCATCACAGCTTGAATGTTAATTTTTTAAAGAAAAGGCTTTAAAGGTGTGATAAAAGAATAAGGAAATATCAGCCTAGTTGTCTACCAATAGATGGATAAAGAAATGTGGATATATACACAATAGAGTTTTTTTTTTTTTTTTTTTCGAGACAGGGTTTCTCTGTGTAGCTTTGCGCCTGTCCTGGAACTCACTTGGTAGCCCAGGCTGGCCTTGATCCGCCTGGCTCTGCCTCCCGAGTGCTGGGATTAAAGACGTGCGCCACCACCGCCCAGCCACAATAGAGTTTTATTCAGCCATAAAAGAGCAAAATTAATACCACTTTCAGGAAAATGAACTAAAGATCATCATGCTGTGTGAAATAAACCAGACTGAAAAAGACAAACAGTGCATGTTTTCTCTTATACATAAAAATCTAGATTTAAAAAAAAACAAGACATAAAAGTAGAAACTGTACGTACTATGTGGGGTGAGGAAGGGTACCAACAGGGAACAGGGAAGAGGGACAGAGAGAGAGCAATGTGGCATGACTATGATGGAAACTCATGGTATTCAGGGATGAAAAATGTCACCCTAAAAAGTATGATTTTGTACAATGAATACAAGCTAATAAAATAGTTAAGAAATATAAAGGGACTAAATGAAGCTGAAAAAAAATGAGTGGGTTGAAATAACTAAACAAATACCCATTACAGTCCATATCATCCTGTCCTTGTCCCAATCCTGTCAACTTTGGAAGTTCTCTTATGATAATGTAATTATGCTCTAGTAATAAAAATACACTTACCCTCCAAAGTGGAACAAATCAGTCTTATTGCTTCTAGTGCCGAGTCTAAATTCTCCTTTAATTTGTTAAAGAATTTTTGTTCCTCCTTTAATATTGTCATGATCTTGACTTCATATTCTGCACCATTTACCACCAATACACCTAATATATGTAATATATGAGAAATGGAAAAAAAAAGGGAAAAGTCAATGTTAGTTCATATATAAGTAATATAAAAATAGACACAGATCCTAAAGTTATTATTTGTTTGAGACAGGATTCTCTGTGCTGTCCTGGCTGTCCTGGAACTTGCTATGTAGACCAGACTGGCCTTGAACTCACAGAGATCTTCTCTCTGTATCCCGAGTGCTGTGATTAAAGGCATGGACCACCATGCATGCTTAGCTCCCCATCTTTATGTACTGTATGTTTTTAAACGAGCACCACACATTGTATTTGTAACAGAAAATGTTTTTATTCCTTTGGAATCTGAGCTCTTAACATGTCCTACCCACCTGTGCCTTGGTTATAAATGAAAAACTGAGTGACTCCCAATTCTGCTGATCTGATTCTCAAACTCATGTATTCTGGCAGTGGGATTAAGAAACTCCTTATCTTGGCACAGGCTCATAGTATTACCTCATTGTAAGAACTCTGCAGCTTCCTTGGTAACCTTTCATTCTGGCTTTATAGCTCTCATTACCATATAATTTATTATCAAAACCAGAGGCTCAAAGAGTAAAGTGAAGCTTTATTAGTATTTATACAAGAACAACAGGTGACTATCAAAAATGTCCTAGGTCACCAGCAACAGAAGATCGCCCTATTAATACAAAATTGAAAGAATATCCACTATTCTGGGAGACCAATGAATTCCATGCACATCAGCCTTCTTGCCTTCTTTGGTCAGAAGCAATCTTTTGGGACAAGATAAAAATGCATGGCACTCAAGGTGCCTCTGTCTAGTGCTTCAGGCAGAAGCTACACCAAAAAAAAAAAAAAAAAAAAAAAAAAGGCAAATTCAAACCGAAGCATGTCACAGGAAGAAAGAATCATTGTCCTCTCTTTGATAAAATCAGCCACCAGCAGATAGCTGTCCAATGCCTCTGGATTAATGCACCTGTGCAGTGATTCAGACTGGCGGCGGCTGCTGCTGCTGGAAAATGCAGTGCTTGGTACTGTCAGTGTCCAGGTCAGCCTGGATAAGGGAAATGCAGGCTAGTGAAGACACACCAGGCACAATGGCCATGCTATTCATGATCCCACTGAATAAGCACTTGGGTAACTGGGGAAAGATGCTAGCTAAGGGCAGTCACATGACAAAGGAAGAGCCCCTTCTCTGGTGATAAAGAGTCACGTGAGACCCAAGCATTTGAATACTCCAGCGTCTCACCGAGGAGCCTATTTACACATGCTTCCCTTCAATTTCTCTCATCGGGGTTTATTTCTTCCATGTCCTCACCACGTATGCAACATTCCATTCCTGCCACAATTATGGCACATCATCCTCTAGGGAAAGTCAGGAAACATCTGTATGAAGTTTTGTACCCTGGAAGGCCTGTTCTTCTCCACTGTCCCTAAGCAGAGCCACAACTGTTCCCATCTGAATTCACAGCAATCTGCAAATCACCTTCCTCTTTCTCCTTCATAGCCAGTGAGTGACGCCATGAAGAACTCTCAATGTCTCAGCAAATGGGAGCTATCAATCACCTGTTAGATGCATGCGAGGCCATTTTTATACACATCACTTGTACTTCAGGACAGAATCACATCTGCTACAGATCACATCTGGCTTAAACATTAGAGATAACACATGTCTAAAGGCAGCCAAGTTTTCACGGTCACCCAGTGCTCTGGGGGCAGGTCAGGAGAGCCAACTCTCAGCACTGTTTGTATCACCTATAACACGCAGAAAAGCTCTCTTTGCCCTGGGTTCCAGTCTAGCAGGGTTTTCCCTGAATATGTGTGTGTATATATATACATACATACACACACATAGCATCAGTATAACAGGTGAACACAATGTCCCATGAGATGCTGTTCAAAAACCAACTCGCTGGCAGTAGGTTCATAGAGTAGATAGAGTCCTGGGGGAAAAACAAACTGTTTCTGGTTTTGTTCTACCTATGAGGCTAGTGGAGCAGTGAGGGGGAGAAATACTTTCTCAAATGAACGGCTGCTCATTAGCTATGTGTCCATGGCTAGATAACCCTGGGAAGAGCCTCTACCGAGCTCATGGAAATCTCATCGGTGCCCCAGATTTTCCGGTCTTCTGAGCAGTTGGCCGGATGACCTAAAGAGAGGTGGTCTACATTTTCCAGCTCAGGTTTCTCAGGAGGCAGACTTTGTGATGTAGACTGAAGCGTAGGAGGTCTGTCGGGAAGTGATCTAAAATCACCACCTTTAGAGAAAGTGAAGGAAATAAGACTGGGGAGAGGCAGAAGCAGGCAAAACTGCAGCCCCAATGAAGCCTTCAGTTGATTTCACAAGGAACACTGGGGTGGGAGAACCTGACAGACAGAGCTGTTCTGAACTGGGGAAAAGGGACAAGTTCTTGGTGCCTCTGAACCACTAGCCTTTGGGATAGACTTTCCCCAAAAGGGGGTGTAAATTTGGCAGAGGGCAACTCCTGGCAGATACTGGTCCCCTTGAGAGGAAACAAATGCTTCAGTCCTGAAAAGAGAATCTCAGTGGCACACGCTTGGCAGCATCTCCACTAGCCCCACATCCTTTGAGGGCAATGTCCTAGGTGTGCCATATTGATTTTATTTGGTTAATTTCATTTGTTTACTTATTTGCAATACTGGAACTGAGCAGAGGCCTCATACATGCTCGGCAAGCAGTCTATTGCCATGCTATAAACCGAGCCCTTGTTATATCAGCCAAAGAGGGCCCATAATCAAGTATCCATACCCAAAGATTCATTCCAGCCCAGTCATTTGAATAGGGTTTTCTCCGACGGTAACCATACTTTCTTTCTCCAATTATAAAACCAACCATTTGGCTTTTGCTTCATCCTAACCAAAATGGAGGAGCCCATTTCTATGGCAGCATCCCCTTCCTGAGACCTCCAGACTCCGCTTAGCTTCCGACAGGGATGCAATTTTCAGTGCTGTCGTTTACAATTTCTTCTGGGCCCTGCCTGAAGGTGGATGAGAAACTCGTATCTCATAAAGTCACCCCAACAGACCTCTTTCAGCAGTCTGACATTTTGCCATGCATGGTTGAGATTGTCAAGTCGACCAGATATAGACTCACCAGAGACAAGTCTCCGGGTGTGCCTGTGAGGAATTTTTCTAGGTTAGACTGAGGTAGGGAAGACCCACCCTAAAAAAGTGGGCAGCACAATTCTGTGGGCTAGAGTTCCCAACTAGATGAAAAGGAGAACATGAGCCGGGCTCCAGCATTCCTCATTCTCTGCTTCCTCACATGGGTGCCTTGTGCCGGGTTGCCACGCTTCCCCACCATGATGACTATAGACAAGAGCCTGAACTATGAGCCACGGTAAACCCTCTAGTTGTTTTTATCAGGTGTTCGACCATAGCGATGAGAAAAGTAAGACAGATTCATTCCTCTACAACAGGGTAATGAATCTCTAACCCCACAAACTTAATCTGAGAGACGTATTTTCTGTATACTTGCCCTGCCACTTTCTGAAAGAGGAATGTTAGTGTCTGATTCAAAGTAAGGATCTGTCAGCCGGGCGGTGGTGGTGCTCACCTTTAATCCCAGCACTCAGGGAGGCAGAGGCAAGTGGATCTCTGTGAGTTTGAGGCCAGCCTGGTCTATGTCATGAGTTCCAGGACAGCCAAAGCCTCACAGAGAAACTCTGTCTGGGGTAGGGGTCGGGGTGGAGGGGGAGAAGTAAGGGTTTGTCTACTTCTTTGTATTGTGGAGTTGTGTCTTTTTTGAGACAAGTTCTCATATGGAGTAACATTTGCCTAGACCTTGCAGTCTCTTGCCTCAGCCTTCCAAGTCATGTGATTACACACATGCCCTAACCTGCCCAATTTACCACATCATCTGTCCATCTATCACTACACAGTGAGCCCTTTCTTCTTTTTTGTTTGTTTTTTGTTTGCTTGTTTGTTTGTTTGTTTTTGTTTTTTGAGAAAGGATTTCTCTGTGTAGCTCTGGCTGTCCTGGAACTTGCTCTGTAGATCAGGCTGGCCTCAAACTCAGAGATCACCTGCCTCTGCCCCACCCACCCCACCCTCAGTGCTAGGACTAAAGGCGTGCACCTCCACCACCCAGCACAACACCACCTTCCAAGTTCTAATCACACAAAGCAAAATTCAGAACTAAGCAAATTGCCAATTTGTTCATAAGTGGTCAATAATGCCTATCTTTCCAGTATTCTGAGAAGTACATTAAGTGCCTGGGTGAAAAGCCCCAACTTTGCTGGGCATGCAGTAAATGCTTACTAGAAGCAAACGCTTTTCTTCTGTCTTCTCCCCCAAATTGTGCCATAAATGTCTGTTTAGTCCCATCCCATCTCGTTTAAAGCAGTAAACTAAGCTATGGGATGGACTCAGTGACTTTGGAAATGGTAACAGCAGCCCATCCCTCAAGTTCCTGACTCTCTCAGCTTCTTGAGGGGAACAAGCCTCCATCAGATGGATCTCATTCCTTTAGCTCAGGAAAACCAGATTTCAAATCCCCAGAGCTGCCACTCAGAACACTGCAAACGTCTGCTGGTTGCCTAGCCCACCCGAGCCTCAGTCAGCTCCCTCGTCTGGAAGGAAGGGGTCTCACGAGGACTAACAGTGCATGTAAGCATTCTGCATGCCACCAGGCATGTAGTAAATGCTAATTTATCACCCATCTTCAGTGAACAGAGGGCTCAGTATGCAATGGTTAACTGTGTAGTACTGCTGAAGATGCTTAAGATTGTTCATTATTATTAATGTCATTATGACCGTTGCCTTGGAAACGACCACCCAAAGTGTGTAATGCTGTGAAGACAGCATGGTTATCCAGCCTAAAGACGCACCAATGGAAAAGCCATCATAACTGTTCTGTAAGTGCATCTATCTATTGTGTCCTTGTCAAAAAAATGACACCTTAGTAAGGTTACATATGATCTGACTGTTACCATAGAGATGCAGAGGATATTTTAAATACATTTAGCTTAACCTTTAATATCATTTTTTTTTCTGATTTGCAGTTTCTGTAATCTAACATCTATTTTTGCGATCGAGACCTTCGGAGTGATTCCCAGGTAATGAGCAGTACCTAATAATGCTGCAGTTTTTATGTATTTGCTTGTTTTAGTTTTACTGTTTCCTGGCTTTACTGTTTTGGCTGGTCTGGAACCCATGCTCCCTCCATCTCAGCACAATGCCTAGCAGAGAGAAGATGGGGTATGCTAATCAAGGTCCAAGAAAGAGCTATTTGCTTGGCCACAGAAGGGAAAAATCACACTAAGATAACTGCAGGCCAAGAGAAACTGTAACACTACAACTAAGTGTTCTAGTAAGATGTTAAAGTCAACTAGAAAACAACACTCTAAGTGTCTAGACTAAGAAATAAGCCCCCTCTCAAGGGAGGTCCTACACAGAATCCCAGGTGAAGAGACCTGATGGGCCTCAGCAGAGAGTAGCTTCCAGTACACACACACACACACACACACACACACACACACACACACACTCACTCACCTGTGTGCTCACAAATATACTCACATACATACCCACACACTCACACATACACCCTCACACACATTCACAAATGCTCAGTTACCACCAGCGGGATAGCCAGGCCCTGAGCCTGTAAGGGTGGCACCCCTCACTCTGTAGCCTGAGACGAGAGGATCACTTGAGCCCAGGAGTTCCAGGCCAGTCTGGGAGCACACTAAGGCCAGCTCTCCCTGTGTGTCCCCTTCCCTCTGAATGTGCTGTTGGTGAGTAATGACACCATCCTGATGGTGACTCTTCCCCACACTTGGCAGTTCTCTCTATTCCTTCAAATTCCCGAGATGCCACATCTTAACAATTGCCAAAACAAATCCAGTCTAACTTTTAAATAGATCTTGGACCTAACCACTTCTCTCCATTTCTTCACTCACACCATCACTTACAAATACCTTAAAACTGGTTTACACACCCTTCTCAGTTCATTCTTCACACTTAGTCAGCATCATCCTTATAAAACGGCCATCCTGTTTCACAACCATGAAACTCCTTCTTGCCTTTTGCCTAGACTCCATGCTCTCTACTTACTGTAAGCATTTTCTTATCTGGCACATGCCCATCTATTTTCCCCCCCCCTTTTTTTTTCCTCAGGGCTAGAAAGCAAACCCAGGCCTCATTCCTGGTAGACAAAGGGCTCTACCATTGAACCACATCCCCAATCCTCTTGGTACCTGTCACTCCTCATTTCTAATCACACTGACTCTGGAGTTCCAGTCACACTGAACTAGGTTCCATTCCAGAATGTCCTGGAAGGACCTCAAGGTTTCTTCATACTTCTGTGGCATCTTCTCCATGCACATACATCTCCCTTCGCCTAAAACACTGTTTCACCAGTCACTTTCTCCACTCCCAGGCATCACTAGCCGACTCCTACCCACAGTTGGGTCTCTCCTCTGCACCACTCCCAGGCATCACTAGCCGACTCCTACCCACAGTTGGGTCTCTCCTCTGCTCCACTCCCAGAGCTCCTTCACAATCCCTCCTCTCCTGATGGTCACACTCTTCTTCCTGATCAGCCTCAAACATTTAACTACCTTAAGGACTGACACTAGGACTTAGCACTCTAATCTGTGTGACCAGCAAGGCAGCTAACCATTCTAAGATAGCTTGATTGTGAAATTAATGGGCAGAGTGTGAATAATGGCTTCTTCTTTGTTGTTCTTATTCTAGCCCAAGTGTCTACCTGGTAGTCGCCTTCCTTTTTGTCTTGATGCTCACATTCATCAGCATTCTAGTTCTGAGCTATTTCTGGTACACCAAGATTTATAGACAGTTTATTTTTGAGCCACTTCACAAGCCTCCTACAAAACTGAAGAAGAATTAGGAAATCTGAGAGTTAATTCTGGATATAGATAGATAGATAGATAGATAGATAGATAGATAGATAATGTAGATATATGTAATTATATTGAGAATGTGTGTTTGGCTAAGAAATATTAAATGTAAGCTCATATTATTATTAAATTGAAGATCTGAAAAATGTTCTTAAATTATTCCTCCAAATAACATATATTACTGTTTGTTATTGTTGTTATTCATTTTAAAGATAGCATATACACTGTTACATTGCATTTAACAAATAAAAATCAGAAGCTGGCTGGTAGTGGCAGCGGCAGTGCCCGCCTTTAATCTCAGCAGAGGGAAGACAGAGGCAGGTGGATCTCTGTGAGTTCCAGGACAGCCAGGGCTACACACAGAAACCCTGTCTCCAAAATAAATAAATAAATAAATAAATAGATAGATAGATAGATAGATAGATAGATAGATAGATAAATAGATAAATAAATAGAAGAAGAAGAAGAGGGAGACGGAGGAGGAAGGAAGGAAGAAAAAAAAAGGAAGTAGCCAGCTCTTCCAAATTCCCAGCATCCACATGGTGACTCACAGTAACTCCAGTTTCAGGGGATCTGACACCCTCTTCTGGCCTCTAACAGCACCGCATGCATGTGGTACACAGACATACATGCAGGCAAAACACCTGTACACATAAAATAAGAATAAAGAAAAATAAATAAATAATGGGGTTTGGGGGGTTTGGTTTTTTGTACAGTTTTTGTTTTTTGCTTTTGGAGACAGGGTTTCTCTGTGTAGCCCTGGCTGTCCTGGGATTCCCTTTGTTTACCACATTGGCCTCCATCTCACAGAGATCCACCCACCTCTGCCTCCTGAGAGCTGAGATTAAAGGAATGGGCCACAAGGCCCTAAATAATAGATGTTTAAAAAGAGATTTAATCACCCTGATAACAGCTTGTGTTGGAGAGGATGTGGAGCAAGGGGAACACTCCTCCACTGTTGGTGGGAGTGCAAACTTGTATAGCCACTTGGAAAATCAGTATGGCAGTTTCTCAGAAAATTGGGAATTAATCTTCCTCAAGACCCAGCTATACCACTCTTGAGCATATACCTAAGGAATGCTCAGTCACACAACAAGGACACATGTTCTACTATGTTCATAGCAGCATTATTCATAACAGCCAGAACCTGGAAACAACCTAGATGACCCTCAACCGATGAATGGATAAAGAAAATGTGGCACATATACACAATGGAATACTACTCAGCAATGAAAAACAATGACATCATGAAATTTGCAGGCAAATGGATAGAACTAGAAAATATCCTGAGTGAGGTAACCCAGACTCAGAAGGACAAATATGGTATGTACTCACTCATAAGTTTATACTAGTTGTAAAGCAAAGGATAACCAGACTGCAACCCATAGCTCCAGGGAGACTAGCTGGCAGGGAGGACCCAAAGAGGGACTCATGGATCACCTTGGGAAGGAGAAATAGATGAGATCTCCATGAGTAAACTAGGGATGAGGGGTGGCAATGGAGGGTAGGGGATAGGGGATGAGAACATAAGAGAATGGGATAGTTGAGCTGGAGCAAGGATGGAGTGGGAAAGCAAAGAGAGAGATACCATGCCAGAGGGAGGCATCATGGGAATAGAGAAACTGGGTGCTAGGGAAGTTCCCAGGAATCCACAAGGATGACCCCAGCTTAGACTACTAGCAATAGTGGAGAGGGTGCCTGAGCTGGCCTACCCCAGTGATCAGATCAGTGAATATCCTAACTGTCATCATAGAGCCTTCATCCAGTAACTGGTGGAAGCAGATGCAGAGATCCACAACCAAATACCAGGCTGAGCTTTAGGAGTCCAGTCAAAGAGAGAGAAGAGGAATTCTGTGAGCAAAGTGTGTCAATATCATGATGGGGAAACCTACAGAGACAACTGAACCAAACTAGTGGGAACTCATGAAATTTAGACCAACAGCTGTGGAGCCTGCGTGGGACTGGACTAGGCCCTCTGCATAAGTGAAACAGTTGTGTAGCCTGATCTGCTTAAGGGGCCCCTGGCAGTAGGATCAGAATCCATCCTTAGTACATGAGCTGGCTTTTTGGAGCCTACTACCTGTGGTGGGACACCTTGCACAGCCTTGAGATAGGGGGGAGAGGCTTGGACCTGCCTCTACTGAACGTACCAGGCTCTGCTGACTCCCCATGGGAGGCCTTACCTTCTTGTAGGAGGGAATGGGGCATAGGTTGGGGAAGGGAGACTGGGAAGAGGGGAAGAGGGGGATCTGTGATTGGTATGTAAAATAAATTTTAAAAAATATTAATTTAAAAAAAGAGATTTAGCTGGGCGGTGGTGGCTCACGCCTTTAATCCCAGCACTTGGGAGGCAGAGGCAGGCAGATCTCTGTGAGTTCAAGGCCAGCCTGGTCTACAGAGCGAGTTCCAGGAAAGGCACAAAGCTACACAGAGAAACCCCGTCTCGAAAAAAACAAAGAGAGAGAGAGAGAGAGAGAGAGAGAGAGAGAGAGAGAGAGAGAGAGATTTAATCCCATTTCTCAGGAGAGGGGCAGAGTAAGTTGATAGGGAGTTTAAAGTCAGCCTGGGCTACATAGTGAAACCTTGCTTCTTAAAAAAAAAAAAAAAAAAAGCAGCAGCCTAGTCGCCTAGGTCAGTTGATTGAAGCCACCGCTGCCTCCAGATATAGAGTAGTGGTGACATGATCAATGACGATCAAAGACTTTGCCAATCACTTTCCTTTCCATATACTTTTTTTTTGAGACAGGGTTTCTCTCACTTTCCTTTCCATCTCAACAAACTGGTAGTTCCTGCCAGCCTAGCAAGTCACCCCCAAACGGAAGACATCTAGGACAAAGGGTATCCCTTGAGACTTCCAGCTATGCTATCTCTTCAGGTGGCTGGCAATTTTGAAATGGAAAATGGGCTATCTCAAGACCTACTAGTGGAACTGCGTGTTGTTCTTCAATAGTGGCTACAAATCCAACTGAAGCAGTCAGTGCAGTCAACTAGTCACAGTTAATCTAGCAGAGAATGAGCCATGGGGAGCCAGAGAGGAGCAGGAGATGACCTCTCAAACTTCCCCGTGATTGATCAGAAAGGAGACTAGTAATTCGGAAAACATAAGTCATTGTCCATTTGGGCCACTACCTCAGTGGAGGTGACAGAACTGTATTTAGGTGTAACCAAACACCTGTAAACCAGGATCTGAGAAAGGAAGGATTTATTGGGACTCAGAGTCTGAGAAGGTACAGTCCATAAGACAGGGAAGGCATGGTTTTGTTCAGAGCAGTGAGAGTGTGTGGCTGCCGCAGTTCCCATCTCAACAGATCAGGAAACAAAGAAATTGCGATGAAAGTGGAACCAGGCTGTCACCCCTAAGACCTGCCCTCCAGTAAGGCCTGGCCTCACAAAGGTTCCACAGCATTCTGAGACAGTGCCACCAGCTGGGGACCAAGTAGTCGAACTCCTGAATGTGTGGGAGGACATTTCCCACTCACACCATAACACTGAGTTGGCCAAGGGGACCCCCATGTCTGGTGCTCAGACACTATTTGGTTGCTCCCTTCACCTTGATCAGACAGCATAAGCAGTAGAATAAAAGAGAAGCGATGCCTGGCCACTTCCTACTCGGCCGTTCCCCTCCTCTCTCCCGCCATGTCAGGAGCAGCCTTAGGAAGAAGCCAGGAAGCCACAAATTCAAGCCTCCCACAGACAGAGCAACATGGTCAGCTTGAAAGCCTACCTCTATTCCTCAATGGAGCCAGTAGGTATAGGGCGCTACCGACACAGTGGTCGGCAGCTCAAGAGACTTGGTCTATATATAACTGCCATTGGTCACTGTAACTGCCATTGTACTCCTAGACTCGGGAAACAGAAATAACGTTCATTTTAAGCTGCTGTGTATGTGGGCTGATTTGGCATACAAGAAAACACCGCTAGCAATAGATTGCAACTCTACCAGCCTTTGAAACCTTTGTGGCTTTGGGATTGACCGGACTAAGGCAACAGCAAACACAAATACACAAGAGCGGGGATGAGGGGGAGGCGTGCTCAGGGGGAGGCATGGCAGCAGCCGCTGGAAACTTAGCACACTTATGCAGCACAAACAAGGAGGCAGGGGAGCTAATCCGTATAGTGGTCTCTGTAGGGGGCAGTCTCAGCCTGCAGTCATGTGGGAGAGGAACCTGCAATCTGTGCATCCACACACCACAGGAAGCCCTTGCCATTCACATGACACTAGCATCTTTGACATGCTCATGTCAACAATATACATTCACTTAAGGCTTCATCCACTCCCCACAGTTGGAGATGTTTCCTCCAGGATATAAGAAATGGTTATATGACTGAATGTTTGGCCACTACTGTTTCTATTTCAAATGTCTTCCCATGCTTTGCTTGTTGTTGCAAGGGGCCAGGACTCTGCAAACTACACTTCTGCCACCCTGTGGCTCTCTGATGGTTCCTCCAGGAAGGTTCTAGAAGGAGACTAGAAGGCAAGAGAAAGGATGTCCTGCTCCCTGCCTCTGTTAGTTTTCTTTCTTTCTTTCTTCCTTCCTTCCTTCCTTCCTCTCTCTCTCTCTCTCTCTCTCTCTTTCTTTCTTTCTTTGAGCTTCTAGTCTCCGAAGGCTAAGAATCTTAGCAGAGAGACACAGCAACAAGCTGCAGACATGGCAGCAAGAGCAGGAAGCTAAGAGCACACATCTTCAAATGCAAGCAGGAAACAGAGCGAGAACCGGAAGTCGGGTGAGGCTCTGTCTTGGTTACTGTTCTATGGCTGTGAAGAGAGGCCACGGCCATGTCAAAAGAAAGCATTTAATGGGGCTTGCTTACGCTTTCAGAGGTTCAGTCCATGATCATCATGGCAGGAAGCAGATGGGCATGGTGCTGAAACAGTGGCTGAGAGCTTTACGTCCTGATCCACAGGCAGCAGGGAGGAGAGAAGACACACTGGGTCTAGCGTGGGCTTTGGAAACCTCAAAGCCCACTCCCATGACTCACCTCTTCCAACAAGGCCACACCTCCTAATCCTTCCAAACAGTTCAGCTGGGGACTAAGCGTGCAAATATATAAGCCTATGGGGGCCATTTTCACTCAGGCTGCCACATTCTACTCCCTGGCCCCCATAGCCTTGTAGCCATCATCGTAATGCAAAAGTGCATGTAGTCCAACTTCAAAAGTCTCCAGTCTTTTACAGTCTCAACATTGTTCTGGGACTCAAGACAATCTCTTAAGTGTAACCACGTGTAAAACTAAAAAGTAAGTTACATACTTCCGACATACAATGACACCAAATATACATTGCCATTTTAAAAGGGAGGAAAGGGATTATAGTGAGGAAATACTGAACCAAAGCCAGGCCAACTGAAAGCCAGCAGGACAAACTCCAAATTCTGCATCTCCATGTCTGATGTCAAAGTGTTATTCAGACATCCAACTCAGTTCAGCTTTGTTGACTGAAACACACATCTCTCTTGGGATGATTCCACACCCTGTTAGGAGCCCTCCTTGACCCATAGCTCTGGCATTTCCAACATTTTGGGGCTCCAACACAATCCAGGTTTCACCTTCACAATTTCATACAATGGTCTTTCTGGGCCTCCATGCAGGGACACCCCTGACACATGCCTGGCCTCAGAGGCTTTCCTTACTCCAAGAGGAAGGTTTCATAACCCCTCTCCTGTATCCTTCTTGACTCTAAATCCAGAACCACATTGTGGAAGTTGCCAAGTTCTGCTGCCTGCTTGGGCTGATCCCTCTCTGTATTCCATTTACATTAGCTTTCTGCTGTTGTGTAGGCCTAGGGAATCCCTCAGACCTTTTCCATTCACAGGTTGCAGGATTAGCTGGATAGGGTCTTACCTGAGGTCACCATTCTCTTTATTCCATTTAGCATCAGGTCTTTCCTTAAACTTTTTATCTCCTTGAACACAGGACTTGGCTCCAGCATTACATTTCCTGGTGCTCCTTTTCTCCTCAAACAGTACCTTTTGTATTTCTCTTTGCCCAGTTTTTCATTGTAGATCTGCATAATAATAACTACACCACCCAGTCAGTACTAGGCTGTCTTGAAACCTTCTATGTCAAGGACATTAATCCAAAACTCTTCTTGAGCCTCAGGCAGATTTTTAGGCCAAGGGCAAAAAGCAGCCACCTTTGCTAAAATATCACAAGAATGGTCTCTAGGCCACTCACTAATATTCTTTCCCTCCGAAACCTCTTGAGAGGGGCCTCCATTGCTCTCAGCACGACTGTCCTGTCTTCTGTGCTCCTACTAGGATGTCCCAGCAAGCCCTGTTTAAATGTTTCAACCACTTTTCTAGTCCAAAGTTAAGTCTTCTGTATTCCTCCAAACAACAGCATGGTCAAGCCTGTCACAGCAATATATCACACTCCTTGGTACCAACTTCTGTCTTAATCACTGTTCTACTGCTGTAAAAAGACATCATGACCAAGGCAACTCTTATAAAGAAAGCACTTAATTAGGGATTGCTTACACTTTCATGTTGCACAAATCTTAAATGGTCTTATAATAAAAATTCGGAGCCAGATATTGGGGTAAATGCTGAAAGATCAGAGAGACAAAGGAACAAGCCACTAGAGTAACTTCTCACCACTACCGAATCCTCAGGTCGAATGGAAGATGAGATCCCGTCTCCACGAATCCTCTGACTGAATGCCTCTGTGAACTCAGCTGAAAAGCTCTAGTTCCTGTCTCCTCACATCTTCTATGCCTTTCCCACCCAGCCATTTCACTTCCTTCCTAGTGCTGGGGTTAAAGGCATGTGTGCTTCCTAGATACTGGTAGCAAAGGCATGAGATCTTAAATGCTGGGATTAAAGTCATGTGACTCCCAAGTACTGGGGTTAATGGTGTGTGCCACCATTGCCTGGCCTCTATGTTTAATCTAGTGGCTGTGTTAATGTTCTGACCCACCCCTTGGGGCCACCCTGCATCCTGATGTAGAAGCCTCATCTTAAGGAAAAACTCTGCCCCTTCCTCTCTCTTTAGATCCACTCCCACAAGGTCTGCACCCCTCGACCCTCCCCTCTCTCCCCCGCCTTCTCTCTTCTTTCCTGTCTTTTCTTTGTCTCTCTATTATAATGAACCATTTCTGCATGAATGTAGCTTCTGGGTTGTGAATGTCCACCCACAGCCCCACCACCATGCCCGTGTGGAGTGGGTTGCCCGCCAGCCTGCCACTGCATCTACCTGGCATGCCAGCATGGTTCCCTGAACGAATGGGATACCCTGGCCTGACCAACTAGGGGTTTCCCACGAGTCCATAATAAATAACAGGCTGGCTCTGTCCTCTGATCCTCTGATCCTCAGGCAAGCTTTGTTTGATACACAATATATCACCACAGTTTCAGAGGGTTAGTCCATTATCATCATAGTGAGAGCAGACAGGCATGGTGCTAGAGCAGTAGCTGAGAGTTTTACATCCCAATATACAGGTATCAGGCAGAGAGAATAACACTGGGCTTGGTGTGGGCTTTTAAAACCTCAAAGCCCACTCCCAGTGGCATACTTCCTCCAACAAGGACACATCTCCTAAACCTTCCAAATAGCTCAGCTAGGGATTAAGTATTCCAATATATGAGCCTAAGGGGGCTACTTCATTCAAGTCACCATAGGCTCTTATTCTCAAAACCTCCAGGAAGGCTGTACCACATAAGCTTCCCTAAATAGGGCCACCCAACTGGGGACCAAGTGTTCAAATGTGAAGACCATGGGGGACATTTCTCATTCAAACTACCACACTCCCTGTCCTGGTTAGTTTTATTGTCAATTTGATACAACCTAGAGTCATCTGGGGAGAGGGAATTGTAACTGAAGAATTGCCTCAATCAAATTAGCCTATGTCCATGTCTTCCAGGAATTGTCCACAGAAACCTGTAGTTTCTCAACTAGGAATGGGGCCTTGGGAGTCCCTTCTCACCCATGCTGGAGTAGTAACTCTATTATTCTTGTGAGAGTTCATGAGTGCAACTTCCTATCATGTCTCCAAGACACTGTTTTGTAACTGCCCTCCCCCAACCTCTGGCTCTTACAATCTTTTCACACCTTCTTCTGTAGCATTCCCTGAACCTTGGGTAAGGAGATCTTGCGGGCCACAAAAATATAGAGATTCAGCTGTGTATTAAAGCTGTACTTTGACCGGCCAAGGGTCTGTCAAATGGGAAGCCATTTATCATGGAATATTTGGCGTTATACAGCCTTAATATTTCAGCTGTTTTCTGCTATAAAATTCTTGCATGCCCAAATACTCTGAGACCATTTGGCAAATAGTTCAGCTTCTCAGACCTGCTGAACCTTTAGGTAACTAACTCTCCCCCCCTCCCTTACTCCCCCACCCCCCACCCCACTGAGCCTAAGAGACAAGCAGGCTGTAGATGCATAGCTTTGTTCCTTGTGCAAATGAAGCTCAGACTATCTCCTTTCTTCAGGCCTAGGAGCATGGCAGAGAGATTGACTGAGGACAATAGGGCTTTTTGCATAACCAGGTACAGTAAGGACTGGAGCAGAATTCCAGAGGCAGACACAGAACAGTGTGGCCAGAGAGAGGAGAGGAGGACACGGATTTGGTAGAGGGTGAAGCAGATCTCTTGTAGAGTTTATCAGGGCCAGGAGTAAGGAACCAGGAAGGAAAAATGGAGGACGAAGGAACAGAGGACGAAGATCAGGTCAAAAGCATAGGAGCTTACTAAAACTATAAGGACAGGAAAACTGGGCACAGAGAGGAGCTGCATGTGAGGACAGAGCTGAAGCTGTATAGATAGAGTTTTGTCATAGAGCAATAAAGTAAACGGACAAAACAGCATAGTGTATGTAGATTCCTTTCCCTCAGATACCTCATGACGTATGTAGTGTCTTTCCCAGGACTCTGGGAGGAATTTTCTCAGGGCTGGAACTTGAGAAAATTCCGTTATCCTTAAAGGGAGAATAGATATCTCATTTGAGGATCTTTTATGATTTTTTTTTTATTCTTTGGCAATTACACACACACACTGAATTTAAGTAATTTCACCCTCCCTTAGTATGGTGATTTGAAAGAAAATGGCCCCCAAAGGGAGTGGCACTACTAGGAGGTGTGGCTTTGTTGAAGTAGGTGTGGCCTTTTTGGAGGAAGTATGTCACTGCAGAAGCCGGCTTTGAAGTCTCCTTTGTTCAAGCTTCACTCAGTGTGACATTCAGGCTACTTCCTGCTGCCTGCATATCAACATGTAGCAGCCCCTTCTCCAGCACCATGGCTGCCTGCACACCGCCATGCTCCCTGCCATGACGATAATGGACTGAACCTCTGAAACTGTAAACTGCCACCTCAATGAAATGTTTTCCTTATAAGAGTTGCCGTGGTCGTGGTGTCCCTTCACAACAATAGAACAGTGACTAAGACGCTTACTTTCCCCTCCCACTAAAATCCTTCATCCCAACAAATCCATATCCTACTTGCCTCTTTTGTGGGTGAGACCCACTCTCTGAGTTTACTTAGGGTTGCTTTCATGAGCATGAATAGGTTATACACTAGAGCATAGGCAACCTAGCAGTGGCTACAGCACTGAAGAGATCCCCCACCCCTTCAGCAACTATTAACTGCCAGTGATCCATCATGGGGGGGGCATGATGAACTTCATGGGCCCAATCTTGTGCAGGTCTTGTGTGGTCACCACATCTATAGTTTACCGTCCCATCCTCCAGCTCTACCTTCTTCCCACCATTCTTCTGTGATGCTCCCTGAAACTTTGGAGAGGACGATATAAATGTGTCATTTAAGGTTCCGCGTGCCACTGTCCCATTATCTGGGGCATTTTTACTAGTTAAGAGTCTGCTGCAAGCCAGGCGGTGGTGATGTACACCTTTAATCCCAGTCCTCAGAAGGCAGAGGCAGGCAGATCTCTGTGAGTTCAAGGCCAGCCTGGCCTACAAAGAAAGTTCCCAGACAGTCAGAGCTGTTACACAGAGAAACCCTGTCAGAAAGAAAGAAAGAAAGAAAGAAAGAAAGAAAGAAAGAAAGAAAGAAAGAAAGAAAGAAAGAAAGAAAGAAGGAAAGAAAGAAAGTCTGAGGCAAAAAGGAGATTATTTGATAAAGACTGAGAGCAGCACTAATCTATGAATATGAACATGTGCATTTAGTGTTAAATCCCACCTTTAGAAAAGTTTAAATTCAAACCAGGCATGGTGATCCCAGCATTTTAGAGGCAGAGGCAGGCAGATCTCAGTGAGTTTGAGGCCAGCCTCATTTATAAAGCAAGTTCTAGGGCAGCCAGGGCTGTAATATAGAAAAACCCTGTCTCAAAAACCAAAAAAAAATTAAAAAAAAAAAAAAAGTAAAGAAGAAAGGTTCACATTCCAGACTCTTTTCATTGTTCAATGAGCCTAGTAATGTTTCTTTCTGGATCTCCCGAGTCTTAGTGGTCCCTTTTTGTATTTTTTTTTTAAATATAGGGGTCTCACAAAGACCTAGGCAGGCTTCAATTCACTATGTAGCTGAGAATGACCTTGAAGTTCTGATACTCTTGCTTTTACCCACACCCTACACCAAATGCTAAGATCTGTGCTGCCATGCCCAGTTGTCTTAATTAGGATTTTATTGCTGTGAAGAGACACCATGACCATGGCAACTTTATAAGGAAAACATTTCATTGAGGTGGCAGTTTACAGTTTCAGAGGTTTAGTCCATTATCGTCATGGCAGGGAGCATGGCAGTGTGCAGGCAGCCATGGTGCTGGAGAAGGGGCTGCTACATATTGATATGCAGGCAGCAGGAAGTAGCCTGAATGTCACACTGAGTGAAGCTTGAGCAAAGAAGACCGCGAAGCCGGCTTCCACAGTGACAACACTTCCTCCAACAAGGTCACACCTCCTAAGAGTGCCATTTTCTTTCAAATCACCACACCAGTTTTATATAGTGCTCAGGATCAAACACAGGGCTTTGTGTATGCTAGGCTTCAAGCACTCTACCAGCTGAAACACATTCCCAGACTCCTTTTTGTCTTTTTAGACTTCCAGTATCTGACTCAGGAGCCCACACTGTATTCCAGACTGGCCTGGAACTTATTACATAGCCCAGGCATGCCTTGAACTCCCTGGCAACTATCCTGTTCCGGCCTCCCACCTGCTAGGATTACAGGGCTGAACCACCACATTCAGAACATTCCTTGATTAACATGTCTCTTGACAACCACCTTAATAGGTTTTCTGTACCCCGATAATAGCTTTCTCCACAGACGCAGTAAGCCAGATCAAGCCAAATCAAAAAAGTAAAAGAACAGGTTTATTTCAGCAAAGCTACTCTCGGGTGAGTTCTCCAGCCCCAGAGATTGAGGCAGAAGCCACACACCCAAACTAGAGCCGGGAGATTATATAGGTTGTAGGCGAGGGGTGATGATGTGTCCTCCACAAGCTGGGTTTATGCCTGAGTATGGTCAAAAGCTGAACGCTTTAGGTGGGAACTTGGGCAGCTGGCAGCTTCAGGGGAGGAGTTGCTGCAGCTTCCAAGAATACACAACTGGGCTTTTTGGTGCTTTCCCTTTGTTGGAGATTCTCTGAGAGGGTGAGGTTTGGGGAGAGAGAAATGCGGCTTTCTGGATCAAGCAGAAGTGAGCTGGAGGTTCCAGCTGAACACTTCTCATTTTCATCTTATTCCCTACTATTGCTAGTCCATGTCAATTTAAATTATGTTTATTAATGAACATACGTATTTTTCCCTGTAAGTTTAGTGAGGGAAACAATCATGTCAGACTTATTTTGGACGAACTATTGATAGTGGCTGACACACAAAGTGTACTTGGTACTTATTCAATGGCTGAATAAATGATGGGTGATTTCCCTGACAGATCAATACATTTTCAAACTCCTCTTAGCCCTTTCTCCACTTCTTTCTCACAATAATCTCATCTTACACTTGAGAAAAATAAAATTCAGAAAGAGCACTCCATAAGGAGCCCAGCTTGGTGATACCAGCACTTGAGAGGCAAAGGCAGGGGGGGTCACTGAAAGTTCAAGGCCTGGTTCATCTACACAGCAAGACACTATCTCAAAAACCAAAAGAAGAATGAAAAGGGATACAAAGAAGGAAAGGGGAAGGAGGGTCAGCACTATACACATCTCAGTTTCCCAGTCTGCTCCCTCTGTCTCCCTGAGCTTCTGTGCCATTAGGCATGTGCCCTCCTCTGCCTTCCGTACTGTCATTCTGAATAAAGCATTCCTCCTATCAGACAAAGGTCACTTCTGCTCTCCACTTAGGTTCTTGATCCCTACCCCTCTCCCTACATAGTTAATCTCCCTCGACACACAATTATGCCCCAGGATGTCCCATCTTTAAAATTCCCTCCATGAAACACGACTGGCCCTCTCCAGTCATGGCCTTAAGTTTAGAGTTGTCTCCATTTCCTTCTCTTCAGTTTTTCCCCTCAGCATGTCCAACAGGTCTTTAAGGCCCTTCTGTGGCTGCCTCTGGGACTCTTGACTTATCACGTTCTTTCTCATTTCCCTGCTGCTTCTGCGTTTCCTCTTCCACGTGTGTGTGACTGTCAGATGCTGCAGGGTCCCAGAGCTCTCTTTTTAGTCCTGTGTGTGCGAAGCTCCTCTTTCCAGTTAGACCAGCTGGCTGTAGAACTATAGGATCTGCCTGTCCCTCCCCCAAGCACTGGCGTTAGATGGGATCTGACCACAGGTCTCCATGCTTGCGCAACACTGAGCCATCCCCCGGGCCCCTTATTTTCTTTGCTTTTAATTTATTTTGTACTGAATTTTTTTTTTCTTGTATACAGTATATTTTGATCATATTCTTTCCCTCCCCAAACTCTTCCCAGATCCTCCCCCACTTCCCTACCCATCCAACTTCATATCTCTCTCACAGGAAAAAATAAACAAAACAAAAAAGTCAAACAAGCAAACAAACAAAAGCTCAATAAGACAATGAGACAAAAAAAAAAGAAGCAAAAGCACACATGCTTTAAAAAGAAAACAATGAACCTGTTTTTGTTTGTTTGTTGTTTGTTGGGTTTGTGTGGTTTTTGGTTTTTGGAGACAGGGTTTCTCTGTGTAACAGCCATAGCTGTCTTGGATCTCACTTCGTAGACCAGGCTGGCCTTGAACTCACTGAGATCCACCTCTGCCTCTGCTTCCCAAGTCCTGGGACTAAAGGTATGTGCCACCACGATCGGCAAAATTGAGCCTGTTCAATATTGGCCAACTATTCTGAGTAAAGGCCTGCCCTGGAGTATGGTTGACATACCTACTGACTTCATTAGAGAAAACTGCTTTCCCCTTCCCAGCAGGTACCAGTTACAAATACCTTCTTGACTACGGGTGGGACTGTGTCTGCCTTCTCGTCTCCATACTGGGATTATACCTAGTTTGAACTTTTACAGGTCTTGTAGTGTGCTATCATGGTGTCTGAGTTCATATATGTCTGGGTGATACTGTCTCCTTGGCTTTTACAACCCTCTCCCTCTTCTTCTGCATAGTTCCTTGAGCCTTGAGGGAAATGGTTTAATAAAGATATTTAAGGCTGGGTTTTCCAAAATTTCTCACTCTCTGCACATTGCTCATTTACTGATCTCTGGGTAAATTCCTGTCTTAGTTAGTGTTTTTATTGCTGCAATGAAACACCATGACCAAAAAGCATGTTGGAGAAGAAAGGGTTTATTTGGCTTACACTTTCAGATCATAGTTCATCATTGCAGGAAGTCAGAACAGGAACTCAAGCAGGGCAGGAACCTGGAGGCAGGAGCTCATGTAGAGGCCATGGAGGGGTGCTGCTTACTGGCTTGCTTTCCTCTGGCTTGCCCAACTTGCTTTCTTATAGAACCTAGGACCAACAGCCCTGGGATGGCACCACCCACCATGGGCTGGGCCCTCCCATATTGATCACTAATTGGGAAAATACCTTTACAGCTGGATCTCATGGTGACATTTCCTCAAATGAGGCTTCTTCCTCTCTGATGATTCATTCTAGCTTGTGTCAAATGGACACACAAAACTAGTCAGTACAAGTCCCCTCTACTGCAAGGAACAGCTTCTCTGATGAGTGTTGAGTGAAGCACTTATCTGTGGCTATAGCAGTATGTCATTAGGAGTCATTTTATTGCTGTGTTCCTTTGTAGGTTTTTCCTGGGGCCCATGGCCTATCTAGGTGCAGGTTCTTAGCCATTTCAGAAGTTTTGGGTTTGAGTTCCAGGTCACAGAGTGGGCCTTAAACCCAATTTATGAAAAAAAGAAAAAAGAGGTTGGATACTCCTATAACGTTTGTGCCACTATTACCTCATATATTTTGCAGGCAAGTTGCTGCTGCAGCAGCTGGGTTTGTATCTGGGTGATATTGATGATTATCTTTTCCTTGGGTATCATGAAAAATACCTCCAGTACCGTGAACACTAGTCAGTAGGAGTGAAGCTTCTAGTTGGGTAACAGATCAATTTTTCCATGTTTGATGACATAAGTGGGACCTTTAGCAATAAGGCCTTACTGTCAGGTTATGGAGAGTAATCAATAGCTTTGGCAATACTGTGATGTTGGGGGAAGGTGTCCACATAGGACTCTTTTGGCCGACAATGTAACAAGATGTAACCCATTTTGGGCAATGGAGGTTTTATGTGGTGGCTTAAGATATCTAGTTGGGGCATTCTCTCTCTCATTTTATGGTGACTATTTAAATTCCTTTCACATGTGTACATATTTTAGGAAGCTTCTACAATAGTAAATTTCCATATGGCTTTTCAAAAGGCCATTAATGTTAGTTGTCCCTCTCCATATTCCCTCCTTTATCCTGTCCTCCCATTCCTCCTCCCCATTTAATACTTCTTTCCAACTGCACCTTTTTCTATGCTTCCCAGTGCTTCAACTTTTAACTTGACATAGCCTAGAGCCATATGAGAAAGGAGTTCCAATTAAAGGATTACCTTGACCAGATTGGCCTGTGGGCATTGTCTTGATTGCCTTAATTGATTGATATAAGAGAGCCCTGCCCACTATGTGTAGTACTATTCCCTGGGCAGGTTCTTGAGCTGTGCGAAAAAGCTAGACAAGCATAAGCCTGTGAATGAGCCAGCAAGCAGTGTTCCTCCAAGGTTTCTGCTTTAAGTTCCTGTCCTACCTTGACTTCCCTCAGTGATGGACTGTGTGGCCCACAAACCCTTCTCCTACGCTGCTTTTGGCCAGTGTTATCACAGCAAAGGAAATATTAAGTAGAATACTAGGCTATCCAACCAGTCTCTAGGCTTTAAATTCTCCTTAAATGTCTATTTTAGTCAGTTTAATGGTTATGACTCCATTTCATTTATGCAAATGCCTACTCGATTTCTCAAGTGCCTGTAAAAGGCACTTAAAATATAACATGACCTAACAATAACTCGATTATCCTCTTCCCAACCTGCTTCTCGCTCCAAAGTTTCACATATTATTAAATAGCATATTATCTACCCGAATCTCCGTCAAAGTCTGGAAGCTGTTCTTGAAACCACCCACAGCGCCTGCCACAAATTCAATGTCCAACCCTGTTCATATAATGCCAGACTCCCAAGACCGGGAAGAAGCCAAGCCTCAAACCCAAAGTGCTTTTCAACTCTCCTGCATTACATCTGTTAATGTCTCGCTGACCAGAGCGAGTCAAGGCTTGCTAGAGTCAGTAGGGAGAAACATCAAAGGTTATTTATAATTTGAGACGCTACTTTTACAGTCTACCATATTAACCGTCATGTTTCCATTTTCTTTGCCTCTTAAAATTCCACACAGAAATTCAATCTTTTAAAAAGACTTAGGCACACACTCTTGTCACTCTTTGGCCCAAACCCTACCAAGTCTTCATTTAAAATCCAACCTCCGGGCAGTGGTGGCGCACGCCTTTAATCCCAGCACTTGGGAGGCCAAGGACGGCGGATCTCTGTGAGTTCGAGGCCAGCCTGGGCTACAAAGTGAGTTCCAGGAAAGGTGCCAAAGCTACATAGAGAAACCCTGTCTCGAAAAAAAAAAATAATAAAAAGATAAATAAAGAAAAAAACATTAAAATCCAACTTCAGGGTCTGGAGCGATGGATCACCCACTAAGCATTTGCTTAGTGGAGCTCTTAGGACCTGAGTTTGGTTCCCAGCACCTGGGTCAAGCAACTTACAACTGCATCAAAGCCTTTTTATGGCTTCCTTGGGCACCTGCACACTTTCTGTCTGTCTGTCCAATTTCAATCATAAACTGGAAACTCAGGATCTCGCGTTCCTCAGTCTACCACACTGCATGGCATATGGCAGGAACGCACATACACACAAAATATTTGTTGAATGGGTGCACAAACGCTTTCTGTGTCCTAGGACTGAGCTAATCTATGAGTTGCTACACTCTTCCCACGTGAGCAGGATACTCACACGAAATGTGAATTCCACACTGAAGGTAAGCTGGGTGTTTGTTACACCCTACCTTTCTACACTCTTCCCACGTGAGCAGGATACTCACAGGAAATGTGAATTCCACACTGAAGGTAAGCTGGGTGTTTGTTACACCCTACCTTTCTACACTCTTCCCACGTGAGCAGGATACACGAAATGTGAATTCCATACTGAAGGTAAGCTGGGTGTTTGTTACACCCTACCTTTCTACACTCTTCCCACGTGAGCAGGATACTCACAGGAAATGTGAATTCCATACTGAAGGTAAGCTGGGTGTTTGTTACACCCTATCTTTCAACAGTAACCTTACTTCCTTTATTTCCTCACTCCTACACTTGCAAAAAGAAAAAAGAAAAAAGAAAAAAAAGAAAGAAGGGCTTTGGAAAACTTAATCTTCACTTCTTTACATGCCGTTGGATTCACGTCTCACGCTACCAGCACCAGAAACAGCGCTGAAGACAGAAGGTGTACGACTTCTCCGCTCGCCAAGGACGAACCGTCAAGGTTCCGCGGACAGATCCTTAAAACGGCACGCTGGGAGCTGTAGTCTCCCAGGGAAACGTGAGGCCGGGGGGGGGGGGGGGGGGATCCTAGAGCATGCTGGGAGATGTAGTCAGGCTGCCCGTACGCCCAATAGGAAACGGGGCGTTTCGCACTGCATTCTGGGAACTGTAGTCTTTCTGCGACCTCGAGCCTTCGGGGTGAAGAGGCGCCCTGCCTGCCGCCATTTTAGGTCTCGAGGTGCGGCGCCTAAGAGAGTTAGCGCGCAGGCGGGCTCAGCCCTGGCGCGGGGCGGGCCCCGCCTCCGGGGTACCTGGAGCCCGCCCCTCGCCCAGGCTCCGCCTTCCCCCACGTGTCTGCGGCCGAGGGGAGGCGCCTGAGCCGGAGCGGGCTCTCCACCGGTCTGGCCCGGTGCTCGCACAGGCTTCTGTCAGCGGCTCCCGGGAGCGGCCCCGGCTGCCGGATGCTTCGGCCCCGGCTGCGGCGGGCCGGGCTGGACGCTTAGTGCCCGGCTCGTGCCCTGCCCGAGGCGCCCGCGGGGGTGGCAGCGGCCTCCGCCCCGCGGAGACCGAGCGGCTGGAGGACGAGGCGGCGGCCGCGGGGAGGAGGATGGGGGCTAACCAGTTAGTGGTGCTCAACGTGTACGACATGGTGAGTGCGGCCCCTGGCGGCCCGAGCCCGCCGGCCCGGGACCCCGGCCCGGTGCTTCCTGCCTGGCGTCCCCGCCTCCAGCTTAGTTCTCCGGGGTGGGGGGAGGGGACAGTCGCGCTGTCTTCTAATCTCCAGACTGGCCGGCGCGCCTCCTGGAGATGCCCAGTCAGCCCGCGGGAGGGCTGGGGCTTGAGCCTCCCTGCTCCGAGCCCTCCGCTCCCCCGACAGTGGGCCCGACCCCTGGGCGGATGAGCCGTGCCCTCTCGGAGGAGGCTTCTGTCGCCCGTGCGACCTCCCCGCCGCCACCTGGCCTCCGAGCTGCCCCGCTCGGCTCCGGTCTCTGCCCCGCTCCTGCGGCCCCTTGCCTGTCTCCAAATGCTCAAGTCTTCCAACAACTCCCAAGCCCCTCAAGTCTAGAAAGTCACAGCTGCGAGGCGGATGCTAGAGTCTCCCCAAAGGTGAACGGGAGCCAACACACCCTCGCCTCCAAGGCAGCCTCATTAAAATGAATGAAGCTAAAATTTATCTAGAAAATAGCCCCCGTTGAATTATTTAGAGATCACAGAGGTGCTCCTTTCCTAGATTCTGAAGACCATTTTCCAGGTGATGCAACAGGTGGATGACGTGACCACTAGAGAGGGAAGGGAAGCCTTGTTTATTATGTCATCAACTTTGAAGAACTGCAGACACAGACTAGGGTTCAAAGACGGGTTCCCCTGTGCTTGCAGTTGCAATACCCATAGAAGAAGCCACAGTGAGATGTAGAGAATGACCGCCACAGTGAGATGCAAGTTTGCGTTTGTGCCCTTGCCTTGGGGTACTTATTTGTTGTTGTTGTTTTGTTTTGTAAAGGATTATTACCTTCGCCTGAAAAGCCTGAAATTTCTTGTATGTGCCTTGACAGATGAAAAATTCTCTGTCATTATTTCTGTTGGCTTAAAAAAAACTTAGGAGAAATTCAACGTTAGGGAGTCTTGACTCTGCTTTACAGCTCTAAGCTCTTTCTTCGTATTGTTTTTAAGTTTTTAAATGAACAGGGAACTGTTGATAGACAGGGATTCCTCATGCCGTATATTGGAGTTGACGTTGACAGGGCATATGGTCTGCCTGAAACTAGAAGTGTGGCTTCTAGTAGGTTCCAGTGTAAGCCTGGAGATGAAAGGAGGTGGGTTAACAGACTAGGAAAAGTGAATCAGGAGAGAAAAAGTTGAATAACAAGAGATTCTAGAAGAGCATATGACTAACAGCCTGCACTACTGGTTAAGAAATTATTCTTTGGGTTTAAACTCTTTGTGTTGCATTACATGGGAATCCTTTCTTCAGACTTAATATTACCCTTTTATTAGTTTAGTGCCTCCTGCCCACCAGACTTTTTTTTTTTTTTTTAATTGATGAAGACTTATAAACTATCCCTCTGGATATGTTTTACTCTGGAGAATATATATTGAGATATCATCTATATTTTTAATAAATTAGGATTATGCAGTGACCAGTGGCCATGGTTTCAGAACCCCAAAGAAATCTGTAAAATAGAGTTTTGCTTTTTAGATTAAATTGAAAATGCGTTACATGACATGTAGTATGTGTTCTGTGAGTAGGGAAAATCATTACTAATTTTGAAGTGGTAAGGGCTAGGGATATTCAGACCATGTTTTTTAGGGGAAGATTGTTTTAAATGATGTTAAAATATGAAGTATTTAAAAAGAATATATTCCCCTGTCATTCTAGTAGATAGTTGTAGAAAAAGCAGACAGAAAAAAGGGTAAGTGACCTTCCTAGGTTACTAAAGGCGGGATCTAGAATTTCCAGATGACAATCTTGATTCAGTATTGTCTCTATTGAATGAATCCCATAATTATTTCTTACATATTGCTTTATTTTATCAAGAGGAAGAAAAGCATTTGAATAAAAATGTTTAAGAAACTTGCCCTTGTAAGTTCTTTTGAGGGCTTTTGGTCTGTGAATGCTGATATCACTAATTCAAAAACTTACCATTACTTATTTAATTTTGACCCTGTAGAAACCACAGATAGGATCTTTACCTCTCTGCTTTAAGGAATTTGAGATATCATAAGGAAGACACAAGAAGAGTTATAATTTAGAGCAGAATAGCATTATTTTAATAAGAGCAGGAGAGGCCCCAAAGGAGACTGTTTTGTGGTTGTAGGATTAGGAAATGCTGAAAGAGAAAAGGGGGTGAACTGGAAGCATTGGTAGGATCTTCAAGGGTAGAGATCAGTCAGCATGGAGAAGGACAAGAACAGGGAAGCTCAGGTGGGACTGGGAACTTTGAACTGGTCCAGTTAACCTGGAAGGTAACAACTGAAATCTCTCTCATAACTTGATAGTAGAGTTAGTGAAGGATTGTAAGGACTCTGTGAGCCAGGAGAAGACACTTGTTTACCTCAAGGGAACGATGTGATCACAGTCTTTAGGACAAAGCCAAGGGGATTAAGGTAGACATTTTTCTCTGTTCCACCCATTTTCTGAAATCTGTTTTCCTTTTTGATGTTTTTGCTTGATGCCCAGGGTAAATTCCTTTTATCTTTGGTTATAATTTCTGTTCTTTGTAGATGCCTTTGATGATAATTGCTTTTGTTTATGAGCCTGGTACATCAACTGGTCCAGACTCAACCATTGGTTTTTCCTGTTGGAATCATTGATCAGTTGTCATGTATCCTTGTGTCTCTTTGTCACCTGCTTCCGCTATGACTGTGTTTTTCCTGTTCACTAGATTAGATGGCTGTAGATCATTCCTCTTCTACACCTACCATGTATATGTAAAGAATGAGCACAGTTGTCTGTGTTACCTTCCTTTTTGTGGAGGACTAATAGAGTCTTCAAAAGATTGTGCTAAATTATTACTTTCTTTTTGGTGATTATAGTTCTCTGTATACTTTGGGGCAACCTACTACCAATAAAATATGTCCAGGAGTAATTTTCTGAAACTTGGGAATGGATTGTTCGTATATACCTAGTTTAGCTGTATGTATAGAAAGTTGAACAATTTAGATTTCTAAATTACTGGATTTATTACAGTTACTGGAATAAATCTCTGTTATAGTTACTTTAACATAGTCTTTATTTTTCATAGATCCAGAATTTGTATACATCAGGCTATCTTAGTTACTAATGAATTTCTTAAAAATTTAAATATGCAAGTGTTTATGTTTATCAATCCATACGAGAAACAAGTTTCTTTCTTTTTAAAAATAGTGCCGGTGTTGGGGATTTAGCTCAGTGGTAGAGCGCTTGCCTAGCAAGCATAAGGCCCTGGGTTCGGTCCTCAGCTCTGAAAAAAAAAAAAAAAATAGTGCCTATGTATTTTCAGAGTCTTTAAAAAAAATAGGAAAGAAACTGAGTGGTGGTGGCATACACCTTTAATCCTAGCTCTTGGAGGCAGAAGCAGGTGGATCTCTGAGTTCGAGGCCAGCCTGGTCTGCAGAGTGAATTCCAGGACAGAGAAACCCTGTCTGGAAAAACAAAAACAAAAACAAAAAAACCAAAATCCAAACAAAACAACAACAGAAAATAGGAAAGAAACACCCTAGAACTCTCCCGGTTAGGGCGTTTTTATCTGGACTGCATTGTTTTGTCCTGCTCCTCAGACTTCTCCAAGAGGGTATGAAGTTAGCAAGTATGATAAGACCTGACTTTCCTTTATACATCTGTAGATTTGATTCACCTTTGTAAATGACGTCCATGTGCTCATGTATCATATACTAAGTACACTCCTCACCTGACCAGCTCCACACAGTCTGAATGCACATGTCTAGCTGCAGACTTTGTCCCTCCTTTCTGTGCCTCTCCCTCTATGTACCCCATCCCCCAAATCCTACCTCTGCCACTTTTAATAGCCAACACTCTACTCAGTATCTCAAATCAAAAACTTGGAAGTAAACCTAAATCCCTCTTTATTATAAACCCTTCCGTCGGTCACCTGGCCTGGTCTACCTCTTAGTTTTGGTTGATCTGTGTGAAATAACAGAACTTGACAATCAGCAGCTTAAATTGGAACGATAATGTCTTAAATCCAGAGATTAAAAGCCCCTGAGATAGTTCAGCAGCGCAGTCATGTCATTACGATTTTGCAACCTCCTGCTCTCTGTGCTCGGCTTGCTGGCATTTGTCTTTGTGTCCTCAGAGCTGCAAAATTACTGCCATGGCACTAATTTGGGGTCATCATATAACAGACTGTGGAAGTAAGATGTAGTGGGATGTGAGGAGGGTTCTACCTGTACCCTTACTTTAACAGAGCTACCCTCTTAACCTCCAGAGATTGCTCAGAATTGGCTCATATGTAACCACGCTGAACCTGAATAAGTGGATCCCTGGCTTTCTAGCCTTTGTAGGCAAGTTGTAGGTACTAGCTTGGAACTTAATTAAGGTGTCTGTTACACATTTGACTTTCTGAATTGTGTGTCCACATGCATGCACATTTGGAAGTCAAACAACCTCAAGTGTTCCTTGGGTGCTTGCCACCTCTTATTTTTATTTTTTTTCTTTGATGGCTGTCTAACTGGCCTAGAACTCATCCAGTTGGCTAATTGGCTAGTGAGCCCCAGGGATCCACCTGTTTCTACCTGTCCTATACAGATATTACAAATACTATCATGCTTGGGGCTAGAAAGATGGCTTATCGGTTACGAGCACTGGTTGCTCTTCTGGAGGATCCAGGTTCAATTCCCAGCACCCACATGGCAGCTCACAACTGTAACTTCACTTGCAGGAGGTCTAACACCCTTACACACCCATACATGCAAACAAAACACCAGTGCACACAAAAATGAATAAATATTTTAAAAATGAAACAAAAAAACCCAAATACTATTGTGCTTGGCTTTTTTAGGGAGTGGGGATGTATAAGACAGTCTCTCACTATGTAGCATTGGCTATCCTGGAGCTTACAATATAGACCAGGCTGGCCTGGAACTCACAGAGATCCTCCTGCCTCTGCCTCAAGAGTGCTAGGATTAAAGATATGTGCTGCTGCCATGCCCAGTGGCTTTCGTTTTTGGTCATTTTTTTTCCCAGAACGGAAGTATGGGAGATTGAACTCAGACCCTCATGCTAGCAAGGCAAGCACTTAATCACCTGAGCCACCTTGCTGTCCCCAACTTTTTGAATGTTTTTAAATTTTTCAAATTAGATTGATTTTTCTTTGTGTGTTTTACCTGCATGCATGTAATTTTGTTGTTGTTTGGTTGTTCCTGTTAGTTGGTTGATTTTGAGACAGAATCTTAAGGTGACCATGCCTTCCCTGAATTCCTGATCTTTATGCCTTTGTCTCCTGGGCCTTCCCTCATTAAGTTGGTATGTCTTTTAAAGGCTCATCTCACTAAATGGGAACCCATGCAGATACTTCAGTCACTTAACTCTTTTAAAGACTTAATTACACCTATAGTCTTCTGCCGTATTATATATTGACAGATTCTAGGCATTAGGTTGTGGTTATTTGGGGGAGTCATTCCACTTACCACACCATCAGTAAAAGATATAATTATAACCCTTCTGCCAGTAGTCAGTGTTCCCTCTTAGCAGTTCCTAGACTTTGCATAGAGTAACTGTTCACCTAGTAACTAAAATAGAAAATTTGAAGCATACAAAACAATTAAGTGTAGAAATCTTTTATGATAGGGAAATACTCAGATGTCAATTAGATGCAAGCATATTAGTGACCAAAGGTGTAGGATGTTGTGTTAGTTCCTTTTCTCATTGCAGTAGTAAGATTCCTGACAAGCAATTTGAGAGAAGGATTTATTTTGGTTCACTGTTTGAAGGTACAGTCCCTGGCATAGTGGCAAATATGTGAGTGTCTGGTCACATTTCATTTTCAGAAAGTAGAGAGTAATGAATACTGTGCTCCACTTGCTTTCTTCTTTTGATTTGGTCCAGGAGCTCAGCCCAGGGAATGATTCTGCCCACTTCAGAGAGAGTCTTCCCTCAGTTCAGCCTCTCTCAAAATGCCCTAAAAAATGTGCCCAGAGGTGTATCTCCTAGCTGATTCTAAATACTGTCAAGCTGATAATCAAGATTAACTAATACACAAGTCTACCTTTTTTTTTTTTAAGTTTTATTTATTTATTATGTATACAGCATATATATGACTGCAGGCCAGAAGAGGGCACCAGATCTCATTACAGATGGTTGTGAGCCACCATGTGGTTGTTGGGAATTGAACTCAGGACCTCTGGAAGAGCAGTCAGTGCTCTTAACCTCCGAGCCATCTTTCCAGCACAAGTCTACCTTTTGTCAGCATGACACCCAAACATATTTTTAAGCCATAACTTTCTGCCTCTGGACCCTACAGGCCCATGCCCACCTTAATGCAAAATGCATTCATTCCAATTTCATATGTCCCATAGTTTTAACAGTTTCAATACTGTTAAAAATTCTAAAGTCTTGGGCCGGGTGTAGTAGTGCCTGCCTTTAATATCAGCTCTTGGAAGACAGAGGCTGGCTGATCTCTGTGAGTTCAAGGGCAACCTGGTCTACAGATTGAGTTACAGGACATCTAAGGCTGTTGTTACACAGAGAAACCCTATCTAAAAAAACAAAACAAAAAATTCCACAGTCTCTTCTGAGACTCTTGAGTATTCTGTGAACCCCCACAAAATAAAAGACCAAATTATGTACTTCCAATGAACAGTGGTACAGAATAGAAAAATCCCTTTCCAAAAGGAAAGAATGGGAACACAGCAAGGAAAGGTCAGGCTAAAGGAAGACTGAAACCAAACACCCAGCCCTGAAGCTCTGTTCGGTGTCTGGAGATCTTAGTGGCATCATATGTATAGTGATTTGATTGAGATGTCTACCCCCCATATTTTGGTCCCCAGTTGATGATGTTCTTTGGGAAGTATATAATATAGGAGGTGTGGTCTAGTTGGAAGAAGTATGTCAGTGGAGGTGGGCTTCAAGAGTTTTAAAACTCATGGCAGTTTGAGTTTGCTTGCTGTTTACAGTTCGATATAAACTTTCAGCTCTTCCTGCCATCCTTCCTGCCTGCTGCCAAGCTTCCCCCTGTGATGGTGATAGATTCTTATCCTTCTAGAACCATAAGCCCAAATAAACGCTTCTTTCTGTAAATTGCCTTGGTCATAGTATTCTATCACAGCAGTAGAAAAGTAAATAATACAGAACAGAATTTGGCACCAGGGGGTGGGGTAGTGCTGTGAAGAACTTGACCATGTGGGGTCTGGGTGGAATATGGAAGACTTCAGGATATTGTACTAGATAAGCATAGAATGCTGTAAGCAAGGCTTACCGGGTCATCTTAGTAGGAGCCTGGAAGGTAGTGCAGAGAGCTATGCAGACTGTGGAGGTCCAGCTCAAGAGGTTTCAGAAGGGAACAATGTTAACAACTGGGCTAGAAATCATTCCTGTGCTGTTTTGGGGGGAGTGGGGAGATGTGGCTGCTTTCTGCCCATGTCCTAAGAACTTACCTGAGGCTAAATTTAAAAGTAATGGACTAATTTCTTTGGCAGAGAAGAATTCAACATAGCCTATTATTGACTTTGTCATGTAGGTAATAGTAATTACTCTTAAGCAAATCTACAGTGAAAAAGAGCAACTGGGTAAAAAGAAATACAAAACATAGTTTTTCAAAAGGGGGGAAAAAACACCAGGGAGACTTAATGTTTTCGTTTGTGATAAAAGAGATAAGGAGATTAATCCCTGATCTGCACTGAAATGGAGCGGTACCAACTTGTGAAAGGAAAAATGTGTAAGCAGTTTTCTGCTCTTAGAAAGGATAAACAAAAGCTTCTGTGTTTTAAGGGACAAAGTATCTGTCCCAAACCAATGCCATACTTGGCAGTGTCATCATGAAGGATAAGTGAAAGGATACTGGAACCTTCCTCCGCAGTTTCGAGAGCTAGTGAGGCCAGACAGTAAGTGGCAAGGGTATTCTTCCGTAGAGGCCGTTGTTTGAAGCTGTGGAAGTGAAGTTGTGTTGTGTTGGAGATCCAAGATTTTGGAGCAGAGAGCCATGGACATCTCTTCTTAGAGCTGTATACAGGGAGTGGAACCATCTCAGGAGAGAAAACCATATTACAAGCAGCAAACCTGGAAGGGCAAAGTGATCTATCTAAGCCCTTTGACATCAGGCATGGAGCTACAGGGTTTGGAGTTTGTCCTGCTGGGTTTCGGTTGGTCTTCCTTTGGTTCAGTATTTCTCACTAGGTCATGATTCCTCCCTTTTGGAATAGTAATGTATATTCTGTGCCATTGTATTTTTGAAAGTATGTAATTTGCTTTCTGATTTTACAATTAAGAGATTGCCTGGAGTCTGAGATGAGACTGGACTTTTAAGCAGTGTTGAGACTAAACGACTATGGGGACTTTCGAAGTTTGACTAAATATCTTGTGCATTATGATATGGCTATGAGCCTGTAGGGGCCCAGGGTGTGGAATGTGGTGGTTTCAAGGATAGATGCCCCTCCATAGTCTTAGGCATTTGAATACTTGGTTCCCAGTTTATGGCACTGTTTGGGTAGGATTAGAAGGTGGTTTTGCTGGAGGAAGTATGTCACCTGGTGCAAGCTTTAAAGTTAGAAAAGCCACATGTCATTTCCAGTTTGCTTTCTCTGTTTCCAGCTTAAGGTTCAAGATGTGAGTTCTCAGCAGCTCCCATCACCATGCCTTTCTGTTACCACTCTTCTCCACTGTGATGGAGATGGAGTCTTATCCCCCTGGAACCATAAGCCCAAAATAAACACTTTCTTCTATAAATTGCCTTGGTCATGGTGTTTTATCACAATAGAGAAGTAACTAAAATAATCTGGGTTTTAACAGCCTTGAGTAGTCAGTCTCTTCCCTCCAGTTCTGCCTGCAGCTTATATGACTTTTCTCTTGGGCCAGCTATACTCAGTGCCTGTAGCTTTCTTTGGTGGGCATCCCATTGTCCTGGGGATCTCTGTTGTGACTCCACCTTCACAGCTTTTATACTGTGTCATCTCAGGGCCACCTTGCAGAGACTCCAACCCTGCCAGACAATTGCCAGGCCTCAGTGGCTTTCTGGAACCATGATGCTAGCCTCATGATGCTTTCTTATTTTTGCATGCCTGCAAAACTAGTACTGTTTAAATAATGATGCCAAGTTCTGCTGCCAGTTTCAGATGTAGTCTGGTCCCCTTCTACCACAGCTGTGGCCTCCATGTACCTTAGCAGTTCAGCCTGAGAACATACTTTCCTAGGCAGTCGTTTTCGTGATTTTGATCAGGGAACCTCTTCCTCATTCTCAGTTCAGGCTCTCTTCTATTGAATTTGCGTTTTTCACAATAGTCTTCAATAGGCAGAGGTTTATTGTTGTTATAATCAGGGACACCTTTCCTGTTATGTTATTACAGAGTACAAGGTTCCTCTTTAAAGGCACTAGGCTCTAACAACTGCAGCTGCTGTCTTCACACATGCCTTTTCTGCATCTTTATTTTTATTTTATGTGTGTTGCATGATGGGGGGCTGTCATGGGATCATGCCATGGCACACGTGGACGTCAGAGGACAACTTGTGGAGTCAGTTCTCTCCTTTCATCTTTACATGGGTTATGGGACCAAACTCAGATTTCCGCAAGCACATTGACCACATAGCTGTCTTCCTGGCCCCTTTTCTGTATCTTTAAACTCACAATCCTTTTCTTGCTCTCTTCTCTAACTATACATCTAAGAGGACTGAGTAGTAGTAAGTAGGCCAACGCCTGGATGTTACGCTGTCCTGAAATTTCCCTGCCAAACAACTTAGTAGTCAACTACTTTTGAATCACCTTCAGTTATATTTTCAGGACAGAGGTAGTGTGCAGCTAAATCCTTTCCAGGCTACAATACTAATGGCTTCTAACCCAGATCTCAGGAGGGTCTCTGGGTCTCCTGCAGTTTGCATTTCTCTTGGCATTTGTATTAGCTACTTTTCTGTTGCTGTAAGACAACACTCTGACCAGAAGCAACTTAGGGGAAGAAAGGGTTTGTTTGGTTTCCACTTCCAGGTCACAGTCCATCATTGAAGGAAGTCAGGGCAGAAATTGTGGAGGAAGACCACTTATTGGCTCACTCTGTGGCCCATGAGCAGCTAGTTGCCTTTCTTATACAGACCTGCCTCAGGATAGTACCTCCCACAGTGAGCGGGGCTCTCAACATCAATTAGCAATCAAGATAATGCTCCAGACATACCCACAGGCCAATCTGATCAAGGCAATTTTTCAGTTGAGGTTCCCTCTTCCCAGGTGACTCTAGGTTGTAGATTAGGTTAACAATAAAAACTAAGCAGCAGCATAATAATCCTGTTCCTCTAAACTCCACCAGAATGGTCTTTCCTCGCTAAATTCTGGTGTTATCATTACAAAACTGAGTTTTTACCAATACACAATTATTAATTCTAATTTCATTACCATATTATTTTAATTATTGCAATTTCATATTAATATCTGACTGGACCAGTTTCCCTTCATTATTACACCTAAGTTTTCTTGGCTTTATTTTCTTTTCTAGAAGTATTTTTTAATCTTTGAAAAGCAGTCTTAACAGATTTTTTGTGTTAAAATACAGTGTAAAATTTACCATCTTAAACATTTTAACTGTGTGAAGTTAGTAATATTAAGTGTTCTCCCATCATTTCCCGGTCAACCTGCAGAACCTTTTCATCCTGTAAAACAGAAACCATCTGTTGTGCTTTCTGCCCTGTGGTTTTGACCGAACACGTCCTGTAAGGGTTGCCTTTTTGTCTCTAGCTTGTGTTACTCAGCACACCCTCCGCAGTGTCCGTCCATTTATGCACGAGCATTTCCCCTTGAAGGCTGAATAGCAGTCACTGTACTATGTACCTCAGTTTGTTCTTCTAGTCACCTGTTGATGATTACTTCTACTTTTTGGCTATGATTAGTAATACTGCAGAAACAACTGTTGAGATCCCTGAATCCTAGCTTTTAATTATTTTTTAATGTATGCCCAGAAAGTCTATATAGTTTGCTGCTTTTTTAATTGGATGTTCACTAAAACCATAAGCGTGAGAAGAATGGACATTTTTTATCAATCTTTTTCCTCCTTATTGATAAAGGTAGGGATTTTTTCTTTTAAATTTTTATCCAGAAAATTCATACAAAAAATGTAATAAGTAAATGCCCAGCTCCTATATCTGAGCCATCTTAGAATGAAACTAAATAAGCAAAATGCATGGCATATTGAATAGCAGTAAGTGCTAAAGAAGAAAACAAATCAGAAACAACGGGACAGTGAAGTCAGGGTGGTGTATTGTAATTTATACTAGAGTTTCAAATAGAGTGATCGAGAGGCATACACTGTGGTTATCTAGAGAAAGTGTTCCAAAAGGTGAGCAAGTACAAGGACCCTAGGTTGAGTCACGTGCTGCCTCTAAGTAAATATATAGCAAGAAATACATTTTAGGAATATTTCTGACTTATGTTCTCAAGTAGACTCGTGAAGATCTTTGAAAATAAACCAAGCAGTACCAAAGAGAAGCAGTGAGATTGGGGTAGACTCTACAAATATGAGAAAGCACCTTTGCCTAACAGAAGGACAGTGGTAGCTGGTGAAGAGCTGTTTAAAAAATGGAACACTTGAGTAGTGAGTTAAAGTTAAAAAGGATCGAGTGCTGGGCAAAAATAAAAGTCAGGAAAAGTCAGTCAAAGCCTGGTCTACCTTAAACTGTAAAATTAAAATGGTTTATAAAGGCAAGAAAAAGTTACTACAAGAAACAGAAGTCAAGCTAATTTTATGCTTTTTCATGGCCTGACTAAATTCTCAAGTTATATTAATCACTTGGGTTAGAGAAAAGATAAAAAAGCATTGAGCAGCTTTGCAAAGATTACTTAGTAGATAGAAGTGAATCTTGCTGGTATTGAAAAAATTATACTTGAATATATGTGTAAATTTTTTCATTAATAACTATTTTGGTCTGGAGAGATGGCTTAGAGGTTAACAGCACTGACTGCTCTTCCAGAGGACCTGAGTTCGGTTCCCAGCACCCACATGGTGGCTCACAACCATCTGTAATGAGATCTGGTGCCCTCTTCTGACCTGCAGACAGACATGCAGGCAGAGCACTGTATACATTATACATACATACATACATATATATATATATATATATATATATATATATATATATATATATATATACACATACTATTTTGGAAGCTAACAGACATGGTCAGGGAGAGAAAACAAAACATAGCTATGTTACATAAGAAAGAAAGCAAAATGGGGGATGAAGATAAAACAGACATGCTGTGTTAGGGGTCTCTAGAGAGGCATAATTTATAGAATACATATACATATATAGGTATATATATCTGCATATATATGGGATTTATTAGAATGACTACAGGCTGTGGTCCAACTAGTCCAACAATGACTGTCCACCAACAGGAAATCCAAGAATCTAGTAGTTGTTCAGTCCACGAGACTGGGTGTCTCAACTGGTCTTCAGTATAATCCAGAATCCCAAAGAAATAGGCTCTAATGCCAGGGAAGGAATGGACTTGCTAGGGAGAGAGCAAGCTTCCTCCCATGTCCTTTGTATAGGCTGCCAGCAGAAGGTATGATTGAAGCTGGATCTTCCCACCTCAAAAGATCTGTATTAAAGTTATGTCTTTTCACTTCAAAGATCCAGATTAGAAGTGGGTCTTCCCACTTCAAATGATTTATTTATTTATTTATTTATTTATTTTATTTATTTATTTTTTTTCGAGACAGGGTTTCTCTGTGTAGCTTTGCGCCTTTCCTGGGACTCACTTGGTAGTCCAGGCTGGCCTCGAACTCACAGTGATCCGCCTGGCTCTGCCTCCCGAGTGCTGGGATTAAAGGCGTGTGCCACCACTGCCCGGCTCAAATGATTTAATTAAGAAAAATCCCTTCACACGTGTGCCAAGCCATTTGGGTTTTAGTTAGTTTCAGATGTAGTCAAGTAGCTAACCAAGAACAGCCATCACAAATGATATGAAATAATAGTAAAATCTCCTAATAAGAGGCCGGGCGGTGGTGGCGCACGCCTTTAATCCCAGCACTCGGGAGGCAGAGCCAGGCGGATCTCTGTGAGTTCGAGGCCAGCCTGGACTACCAAGTGAGTTCCAGGAAAGGCGCAAAGCTACACAGAGAAACCCTGTCTCAAAAAACCAAAAAAAAAAAAAAAAAAAAACTCCTAATAAGTTTATCAGTTGCAGTTATAGTGTCATTTGCCTTATTGAAAATTTAAAATCTGTTGGTCTTTTATGACCTGTAGTTGGAGTTTTCCTGTACCAACCACCCAGTCCCAACTAACTACTCAGAGGCTTAATATTACTTATAAATGCTCAGCCAATAGCTCAGTCTTATTATTAGCTAACTCTTATGTTTAAATTAACCCATATTTCTATTTTACGCTCTGCCACGCGGCTCATGGAATGTTATTTCATTTTCTACACGTCCTTGGCAGCTGGCTGGCTGGTGTCTCCTCTGACTCCACCTTTCCTCTTCCCAGAGTCCTCTGTGTCTGGCTGTCCCACCTATATTTCCTGTCTGGCTACCGGCCTGTCAGCTTTTTATTAACCAATGAGAATAATACATATCCACAGTGTACAGAAGGATTATTCCACAGCAATAACCTTTCAGCTTCATGTCATCCATAGGAGAGTTATTTATTCATTTATTTATTTATTTTGGGGCAGAGTCCCTCTACATAGCTTCGTGTCATCCACAGGACAGCATTTATTTTTTTTGTTTGTTTGTTTGTTTTGAGGCAGAGTCTCTACATAGCCCTAGCTATTCTTGAACTCACTATGTAGATCAAGCTGTCTTCAAACTCAGAGATCTGCCTGCCTCTGCCTCCCAAGTGCTAGAAGTAAAGGCATGTGCCACCATGCTCAGCTTTTTTATTTTAATTTAATGTTTCAATTAAAATTTTTTAGCTTGCCATAACCTGGAGTCACCCGAGAAGAGAGCCTTAACTAGGAATTAATTTTATAGATCAGATTGTCTTGTGGGCATGTCTGGGGATTATCTTGTTTGTCAATTGAATTTGGAAGATACAGTTGTAGACGGCACCATTCCCTATTCTGGTGGTCCTTAACTATATAAGATAAAGCTAGATGAGAGCAAGCAAGTGATCCTTTTGTTTCTCTCTGCTCTTGACTGTAGATGTGCGTGAGTTCCTGCCTTGACTTCCTGCAATGATGAATTGGGATTGGAAGCCAAATAAACCCTTTCCTCTACTAAGTTGCTTCATGTCAGGGTATTTGTCACAGCAACAGAAATGAGAGTAGAACATCCTCACAATAAATTTTAGAAATGATCTGTATGTTTGGTCCTAAGTAGGGACCACGTGTTTCAAACCAATTATGAAATAATCTATACTTCCCATATTAACTTGGCCAAAGCTAACTGAAGAAGTTTGTAAAAAATGAAATTTTAAATGTAATAACGTTTAATAATTTGAGGAGGGAGATGATAGATATAAGACCTTGGTTATTCCTATTAAAGAGCTAACATTTAAGGGTTTTTGTTTACCAGCCATTATAAGGAGAAAGGAAGCCACGTGATACCTCTTTAAGTTAAAGTAAAGCAAATAACAAAAAGAAAGGAAATCAAAGAAAGGGGAAGGAGAGAGAGAGAGAGAGAGAGAGGAGAGAGAGGAAGAAAAACCTGCCTACAATGTAAGTGGTAGAACACAGATGTTAAGCACCTTTAACACTTAAACTATATTCTCATCCAGCGTGTTTTCTTCCCATAAGGCTGGGGTGGCCTTAGCAGTGGTTCTCACCTTCCTGGTGCTGTGACCCTTTAATGCAGTTCCTCGTGTTGTGGTGACCCCCAACCACAAAATTATTTCATTGCTACTTCATAATTGTAGTTTTGCTGCTGTTATAAGTTGTAATATAAATGTCTGATACGCAACCCCCAAAGGGGTTGTGATCCACAGGTTGAGAACCACTGGCTTAGGGCGTTTGGCCAACGTGTGCCAGGCCTTGATTCCATCCCTTGCACTGAGAAAAGGAAGAGCTGTGTTTCTCTGTTGTCCTACTTTCACACTCCCTCTCTGTAACTCATGGATGGACAGTAACCAATAATAATAATAATAATAACAACGATAAAATAAAAAATGATAATACCTAAACTGTTTTTCTGTGATAGTTAATGTTGTCGGCCAGGCTAGGCATGGTTGAAGTTAATGTTGCTGCCCTAGGTCTTGATTTACTGGTCTCCACAGTCTCATGAGCTAGTTCCTTAATCATTCATACTCCCCCATAGTCTGGGGTTAGATTCCACAGTCTTCCTTCCATTAGTCACTCTGCCACACTTCTAGCTGCTCCAATTCAAACAACTCTATCTACTCCACACCTCAGCAGCTGAATGTGGTTAGAGGAAAACACATAACCACTCTGACTGATCTCACTTAGAAATTGTGACCACATATCCCAAAAGAGCCCTTAAATGCTATCTGGCAGTGCTTCCTTATTCCTCTGGTCAATCGACTTTTCTAGTCTCCAAGACAGCCACAGTATTTCATACCCTCTCTCCTACTCCTTATTCTCAGCTCACATTCCAAGATGACCTCACAGCTTATGTCACCGAAGTGTGGATTTTAAAAATTGGAAGTGTTTTCTTCTCTTTCCACCACCACTGGCCTATTATTACCCTCTTTCCTCCTGTTGCGTGGAGTGATGACTGCCCATGCCGCGGTCAGACTTCTGACCGTGTTGCTTTAGAGCCACCTCTCCTCTAGCCTGCCAGTGTGAGCACATTTCCCTCAGAATAGTTGTCACTCTGTCTCATCACTTTCCTCCCTCTACTGCATTATTCCAGTTAACAAGTATATCTACTAAAATGTTTTTCCAGTGCAGAGCCATTGAAGTGCAGAGGAATTTACCATGACCTTTATATATCATCCACTGCATTGTACCACAATCTCAAGATGGAGATTTTTTCCTTTTTCAAAAAGATTTATTTATTTTTAAGTGTGTGTGTGTGTGTGTGTGTGTGTGAGAGAGAGAGAGAGAGAGAGAGAGAGAGAGAGAGAGAGAGAGAGGAGAGAGAGGGAGAGAATGTGTGCCATGTGCATGCAGGGATCCATGGAGGTTAAATGAGGGCATCAGATCCCCTGGAGCTGGAGTTACAGGTGGTTGTGAACTGCCCAGTGTCGGTGTTGGGAACTGAAGTGTGGTCCTCTGAAAGAGCAGTACCATGGCTCTTAACAGCAGAGTCATCTCTCTAGCTCTGGAGATTGGTCTTTTAAAATCAACTTCTCCAGAACTTTATTACTTTTATTTATAAAAGTGTTTCTCCTTTTCTAGGTAGGGTCTTGCTATGTACCCTAGCCTGGCCTTCAATTCGCTATCATTTTCCTGCTGTCTCTGTATTGCTAAGACTAATAACAATGAGAACTGACCTGTTTATTTTTTATTTGTGGATACCAAACAGTAATGCAACAGCATAGATTTCAAGCTTCTCACAACAAGGAAGTGTCATAAGTAGTGGTTCTATTGCTGTGAAAAGACACCATGACCATGGCAACTCTTATAAAGGAAAACATTTGAGTGGTTTACAGTTCCAAGTCCATTATCATTATGGTGAGACATGTTGGTGTGCACGCAGATGTGGTACAGGAGAGGTAACTGAGAGTTCTACATCTTGTGCAGACAACAGGAAGTGGTCTGAGACACTGGGAGTGGCTTAAGCATATATAAGACCTCAAAGCCCACCCCCACAATGACACACTTCTTCCAAGAAGGCCACACCTCTTAATAGTGCCACTTCCTATGAGCTTATGGGGGCCAATTACATTCAGACTACCACAGGCAGTGAACTTGAGGGCAGAGGCCAGTTCTTAGCTGATTTTTTTTCTTCCTTAAAAAGGTTTGTTGGGCCAGGTGGTGGTGGCACATGCCTTTAATCCCAGCACTTGGGAGGCAGAGCCAGGCAGATCTCTGGAGGTTCGAGGCCAGCCTGATCTACAGAGTGAGTTCCAGGACAGTCTCCAAACACAGAGAAACTCTGTCTCAAAAAACTGGGGCGGGGGGGGGGGGGGCGGGGGGGCTTTTGGGCTTTCTCCTGAAGCTCACAGAAGGTAAAGCTAGAGGCATGCTGATGGAGACAGGCAATGGTGCTGTCATTCTACTATCTCAGCTATCTGTTGTTTTGATGGGTCTTCCCAATCTGTCAAATGGGATGCTGAAAGCCCTCAACCTTCTCTGTTGACTCAGTGTAAAGAGGTAGGATTGAGGAGGGAGCAACAGGTGGCTATATTTGATCTCCTTCTTAGTCAGGCTTGCTGCCTGGAATCTGTTAGCAGGGGTGGTATAATACAAATGTTTGTAAGATAGCCTAGAATCAGGGAACATAGTTTATATCCTTAGGTTTTATGGTTGTGTGGCCTTGGGGAAGTCAACTTCTATGGCTGTGTTCCTCTAAAATGGGAATTACAGCAGTGTCCATATCATGGAGTTATTGCAAGGATCATGAGTCAATTAAAATGCTTAGAATGATAGTTGGTACCCAATAAGCATTAGAAAGTGCTAGCTGTTATGTGTAGTGTTATCGTTTGCAGGACTGTATAAGCTAAGTGAGCCACCATTTACCTGCTTCAGCAGTTACTTAGTAACTGTAGTTTATCTGTAGCTCAGTGATAAAGCATTCGCCCAGAACATGAGGCCCTATGTTCAATCTCTAGTACTGCCTAGGAAAAAAAACAAAACAAAACCTTAAAGTGCAGTTCAACTTTCCTCACTTTATTTAAAGAAATGTTACACTATAGAGAAAAAACAGTGCTAACCAAATTAAAGTACTAAAAGCATGATTGTTTTGTTGGACACTAGCTTCGAAGTCTCCGTAATACATGTACAAAATTAGGGTTAATTGAGCATTATAATGCTCTCAATGTTGTAGACGTTGTTTTAAAAAAAAGAGAGGAGGATTAGCAAATTTGTTCAGTGAGTAAAATAGTTCAGCAAATGTGGTGGTTTGAAAGAAAATAACCCCCAATAGATTTGTAAGGAGTGGCACTATTAAGATGTGTGGCCTTGTTGGAGTAGATGTGGCTTTTGCTGGAAGAAGTTCATCACTAGAGGATGCGCTTTGAGGTCTCAGATGCTCAAGCCAGGTCTAGTGTGATGTTCATTTTCTGCTGCCTGCCAATCTGATACAGAACTTCGAGCTACGTCTCCAGCACCATGTCTGCTTGCACGATGCCATACTTCCCGCCATTATGATAATGGACTCTCTGAAACTGTAAGCCAGCCTCAATTAAATGTTTTCCTTTATAAGAGTTGCTGCTGGAGCTAGAGAGATGGCTCAGTGGTAAGGGGAACTAGCTGTTCTTTTAAAGGACCTGGGTTCAATTCCCAGCACCTACACGGCAGTTTACAGCTGTCTGTAACTCTAGTTCCAGGGAATCTGACACCATCACACAGACATACATGCAGGCAAACACCAATGCACATAAAATAGGAATAAATAATGTTTGTTTGTTTGTTTGTTTGTTTAAAAAAAGTTGCCATGGTCATGGTGTCTTTTCACAGCAATAGAAACCGGTTTCTAAGACATCAGTAAAAGTGCTTGCTATGCACTTAAATGTGCTATGCACATGGTAACCTGAGTTCAATCTCCAGAACCCATAGAGGAAGAGAACTGACTTCCAAAAATTGTCCTCTGGTCTCCACATGCACTCTTTTCCATGTACATCCTTACACATCATACATACGATAATAAATATTTTTTAAAGGAGGAGGAACTTAGCATGAGAAAAATTCATAATACCAAATAGTAATTAGAATTTCTAGCTTGTCCAACAATGTGAAAAGAACTATTAAGAAGGATCTAGCATGTTTATTGTCTCTAGCAGCTCTTGGTGTGGCTGAATTGTGTGGAAGTTGTGTGGTTCATGTAATTTGAAATTCTAGTTTGCAAAAAGATATCTTCTTGGTTTTGCCTGCTTTTCAAATTGGAATTTAGATACAGTATTTAAAATAGTGTTTCTCTGTACTGAGTTAATGGCAAAGTGAGCAAGCACATTGTGTGATGTTCAAGCAGTAGAAGGCCATAGCAGTTTCTGCTTTTTTATTTGTGGTAGTACCTGAAGGGGCACCATCATTTCATGTTTTAGGAGAAGTGATAAATTAACATCCTCCTTATTCTGAAGTTGTTAAACACATTTCAAGATCATATAGAAAAATTAGGGCCAATAAAGATAGTTATTAGGAAGTAAAGTTGTGTGACAGAAGGCGAGCAACGGTGGTCTGTATTGACAGCCACTCATTTCCCTAACAATCGTTCCCATTTCTTCTTTCTTTCTTTTTTCTTCTCTTTCTTTTTGGTTGTTTGTTTTTTGAGATGGGGGTTTCTACATATCAAGCTCCATGCCAGCCATGGCTACACAGGATTTCTCTAGGTATCCCTGGCTGTCCTAGAACTCTAGACCAGGCTGACATCAAACTCAGAGACCCATCTGCCTCTACCTTCTGAGTGCTGGGGTTAAAGGCTTGTGCCACCACACCTGGTTTATAGTTTACATATTTCACATAGACAGAGTAAGTGAAGATACACTTTAGAAAGACCGCTCAAAAAATTGTTCTCTTATGCTTCTGTTAACACCAAATTGTAACTGATTTACATTCTTTTTGTTTGTTTGTTTTGGTTTTTTTGAGACAGCGTTTCTCTATAGCCCTGGCTGTCCTGGAACTTGATTTGTAGACCAAGCTGGCCTTGAACTCACAGAGATCCTCCTGCCTCTGCCTCCCAAGTGCTGGGATTATAGGCGTGCGCCACCCTTGCTGGGCCTGATTTGCATTCTTTTTTTTTTTTTTTAAAGATTTATTTATCATGTATACAGAAGAGGGCGCCAGATCTCATTACAGATGGTTGTGAGCCACCATGTGGGTGCTGGGAATTGAACTCAGGACCTCTAGAAGGGTAATCGGTGTTCTTAACCTCTGAGCCATCTCTCCAGCCCCGATTTGCATTCTTAATCAGTTCTTATGGTCAGAGATCAAATTCAATTTCCTGTCTCACTGTCTAGCACAATCCTTAGCATATGTTTTCTTGAATCAAAGTTGCCCTTTTTTTTTTATAACTCTGCAGGTAGGTATGCATTTAAAGTAAGCTAGATATGATGGCTCATACTGTGGTCAATTCTCGAGAGGCTATGGCTCACATGAATTTGAAGCCAACATTTACTACATTCTGAGCTAGACTGGGCTACAGAGTTGAGACCCTATCTCAAAACAACACAAACAATGTAAAATAAAGTTTAAACTGAGGTACAATTTAGAAGTCTCTTCTGGAACAGTGTTTCTCAAATTTATCTGGAATCAACTAAGTAATACATTTTATGCAATAACCCCTATGTACATATGTAACTAAAACCACATATTTAGGAAGGACCTTATCACATGTTGTCAATGAATACTACTATGTGGTGTTTATTTACAATGCTGGTGTAACCCAGTGAAACAATTCAGGAATTCACTATTGACTAGTCATCTTCAATTTAAGATATATTCTCAAAATCAGAAATTTTATAGAACTTTTTCAAAAACTTAAAATACTACAAAAAAGTTGCTAGCTAATCCTTTATAATTAAGAATATAATAATTTTAAACGTCAAGGCTTTTAAGTACTGACTGCTATATAAATAATATAATGAAATGATTTTATATAATAACTTTGTAAAATAATGCTTTGATCACCAAGGACAGTTAATAGGAGACAGTACTGTGGTGATTAATTAGCCTACAGTTTAAATTATTTATGGTTTATTTGAGGCTTTTAATTTAGTAAATGAAATACTTCCTATTTACTGAGCACTCTTTTTTCGGGGGAAGCAAGTCAAACATTCCACTCAACATCTTATGTAAACACTTGCTCTAGATTTGGAGGAAAACAGCCATACTTTACACTTACTCAGATTGCTTAACACTGTTGCGTACAGAAGGTGGTTCCAAGTCCTAAGTGGCTGAATGAAGTATTTCAGGTTCCAGACCAGGGAAACAGCATTTGTCATTGTCGATCTCAAACTGGAAGCATCAGGTTTTATTAAATTGATAAGGCAAGTCATTGACTAAAGTCAAGTTTAATGAAAGGTCTCTGTCAGATGAAGGGCAATAACTCAATTCATTTGATTATACAGTAGTTTAAAATAATAAATAGAAGTATTTAAGCCAGTTTTTGTATTGAAGCAAAATTGAGCCCAAAGTAATAATGTATATTGCCTTTCTACATATCTTTCCTGTTGTTTCCTTTCCTTTTGTTAATACTGTGGGATGCTTAGTTTTCTAGATGTGAGTGAATAAATAAGACTAAATGGTATCAGAGGAGGTAAAATGTACATCAGTGGCTTTTGTCCGTATGCTTACCTTTTCCCTGGACATTAGGAAGTAAAGATCTTGTACCAAAATGAGATTTGGTTCTCTAGCTCTCTCATGGCCCTCACAAATATAAACAGCCTATAAAATACAGTCTTATTTCAAGAGACCTTGCACTCAACCCTGTACTTCTCCAGAATATAAATAAATCTTGTAGGAGTCTTAAAGTAGAGTCAGATTAACTCTAACGTTGTTTGCTCTTCAATTTAGTGAGTCACCACCCTTGGTAATTTGACTTCAGGTCTGAAAGAATCATGAAAATTGTTAAGAATTCACAATTGGCAGATAACTAGAACTGATCTACTTGTTTACACACACACCAGCCTTTCCTAGTGTACTGAAAAATAATAGTCCATAATCTTCAGTAGATATATGCATTTGCTACTTTTTTTTTTTTCAGTATAGAAAGTACGTCCCTATTCCTTTTTCTTTTTTTTTCCCTTAATCTTTTTTTTTCTTCTGTTTGTGACTGGCTTTGTAGCCTCAATACTCTCCTGAGTATTGGTATTACAAGTTTGAGCCAAGATTGCTATTTCTGACACTTAGTGTTTACTAGGGATCACACACCCTTCTGAGAACACATGGTGTTGATTCGTTTAACCCTCACAGAAGCCCTCTCAGATGGATTCTGTTTATTACTTCATCATGTACACATGGACATCAAGGGTCAGAATTTAGACATCTCCCAATTTGAATTAGTAAATAACTAAACCAATATTTACACCAAAGCTCCAAAATTTTGAATTAACATCACATTAACTTTTTCTTTCTTTCTTTCTTGTTGGTTTGTTGTTGTTTTTCAAGACAGGGTTTTTTCTGTGTAACAGTTCTGGCTATCCTGGAACTCACTCTGTAGACCAGGCTGTCCTCAACTCACTGAGATCCTGAGTGAGATCCACCTGCCTTTGCCTCCCAAGTGTTGGGATTAAAGGCGTGTGCCACCACTGCCCAGTTTTTTGTTTTGTTTTGTTTTGTTTTTTGGAGACAGATTGAGTACCTTAAAAAGTTACCAAATCCACTAACAAACCAAGGCCGAACAGCTGGATGTTCACTGAATCCAGTGTCTTCTATGCTATTTCTGTTAGTGGTAATATTTGGGTACATTTTCTAACTTGATTAGTTCAAATACAGTTGAAGAAATTCCCTTGTGCTCCAGACTAGAAGATTGTGGCCCCTTGAGTCTAGGGAAACTTTAAGTTTCAAATGAAAATGTTTGCCGTCTCCCCCCCCCCCCCCCCCCCGTACAATTCCTGAGGGGATCATATTGTGACGCCAGCACTGCAAACACTTGACTATGGAACCTCGGTTAGTGGATCTGCCCCCGAGTTTTGGTCCATCCCTCCTTTGTACAGTACCACCTCTGTGTGATGGGTTTTGTCTGCAGAACCGGGCCCTGGTGTCATATGTAACTCTTCATCCCACTCTGGCAAGTGTTCTTAGCCCACTCAACTCTGGTTGGACCACACTCTGGGAACAGAGGTGGCCTGCCCCTGGTTCAAATAAAAAGCCAGCTTCTGAGACTTTGTTTGAATAAAATATCCTGGATAATCCATTTTTTTCTCAAGTACGTTGTTTAAACTTTTGACATCTGTTACTATTTAGACAACAAAATCAATAAAGACATATTCAACACAAATTAACAGAAATCTTGCTAACATCCAGTCATAATCTAGTTCAGCAGCTTGTTTTGTTTTTCATAGATGCTTGTTCTTGGCTGTGTTTTCATTTTTGCATATTTATAATAGTTCCTGTTTAAAAAATGTTTCTAGTTTATAAAATGGAATTAAACAGATACATTATACTTGATGTTCTACAAAAGCATGAATTTCCATATAGCAAGTTTAAAAAGCTCTGAGCTTTGTAGGGAGATTCTGCTCTAGATGCTATGTAAAATAAATTTTGGTGGTAGCTAAACAATTCTTTAAAAGTAATGGTAAGAAGAACTGTGAAGCTTGGCAGTGGTGGTGCACACCTTTAATCCCAGCACTCGGGAGACAGAACCAGGTAGGTCTCTTGAGTTCCAGACCAGTCAGGGCTTCCAGACCAGCCAGGGCTACATATACATACACAGGGAAACCCTGTTTTAAAAAACAAAAAGGAGGGGAGGGAAAAAGCTGTGCCTCTGTTGGGACACTGCTTGCCTGAGGACCTGACTTTAGATCTCCAGCACCCATGTAAAAGCCAGGCATGCTCTGTAGCCCCAGCTCTGGGGGTCAGGGCTCAGAGACAAGCGCGTCTCTGAAACTCACTCTCTACCAACCTAGCCACATTTGTGAGTTCCAGATTCAGTGACAGTTCCTATCTTAACACACAACCTTCATATACCATGCACCCACACACAAGCCATAAAAGAAAAAAAATCACACAGAGACACATGCATACATAAAATAATAAGAATAATAAAAGTAGCCAAGCAGTCTTGGTGTGTGCCTTTACTCTACCATTTGGGAGGCAGAGGCAGGTGGATCTCTGAGTTCGAGGCCAGGCTGGTCTAGATTGAGTTTCAGGATAGCCAGAGCCACACAGAGAAACCCTGTCTCAAAAAACAAAAACAAAACAAAAAAAGATAAAAGTAATTAAAAGAGCTGGGCCTGGTGGTACATACTTGTAATCCTAACTCCAGAGGCTACCTAGTGCATCCAAGGAATTCAAGTCCTGCCTTGAGTCTATAACAAGACCGTGACTCAAAAAAAAAAAAAAGCCCAAAGGACCAAAACAGTGATGACAAGGAATAAACACCAAGTTAGAGAAGCACTGGAAATCACTACTACTAATGTTACAAATTTTACCTGTGAAAGGATATTAGTTACTTCAGCATGAATAATTAGCAGTGATAAATCACTGTAGGAGACTTATCTCATTAAATCTCAAAACAGGGCCTCATCCATACTGTCTGCATAGCAGAGACAGGACTTGATAAGGCGCGCTGACCTTGAATTAAATTCCTGTCTTCCCAGGCAGCCTGCCATTTATGTAAAGAGTGAGCCTTCCAGGCCTGTTCTCTAATAATAGATCTAGGAAGCCTGAACAGGAGCAGAAACATTTGGGGGGCATCTCTCTCTGACCAACTCTCCAAGGAAAGGCTTACCCTTCGGTGGTAATGTATTCAGGAAAATGCTCACACCAAGAAAAAGCATCTGTTTACTCATTTGGTAATGAAAATTCAGTTTCTTCTGAAATGTGCTGCTGCTGCGTATGAAGAGGTGGTGCCTAGAATACACACTTAATTTTTCTGCTGCTGTTGAAGTGCTACTTTTTTATGTCCTGTTTCCCTTGTAACTAAAAGCACATGTTTAGAAGGCAGCTTAGAATTAGAAATGCAGACTGTAATTCAAGAAGAAATCTATTTAAAGTTTGGCTAGGAATAGAAAGTTCAAGAACTATTTCCTTTAGTGTTGCTAGAAAAAAATTTAGGGTTTCTGCATTTTGTGTTTGTTTTCATTGAGAGTCATATTCATAATCTATATGGAGGCAAGTATTGATTAAGCAGGACATCAGTTACCTATTTGTGTTATCAGGTACATACTTCCTAAAGTGTACTTACACAAACCTACATGATATAGTCCACTCACCTCACCATGGCCTGGTGCTGTGGTTGAAACTCAATGCACATAGTACGCATCACCTGTGGATACAATAAAAGGTGAGGTAAACATGAGATACTAAGACTTCTGTCCATATAACACAGCATCTAGCTCTACAGGGAGTTTTTTCCCCCTTTCCTTTTCTTTTTTTTTTTTTTTTTTTCTTTTTTTTTTTTGGTTTTTTGAAACAGGGTTTCTTTGTGTAGTTTTGGTGCCTGTCCTGGATCTCGCTCTGTAGCCCAGGCTGGCCTCGAACTCACAGAGATCCGCCTGCCTCTGCCTCCCCGAGTGCTGGGATTAAAGGCGTGCGCCACCGACGCCCGGCCCCCTTTTCTTTAATAAGTATGAGAAGTACATTGTAAAATAAAGCAAAAAGTGTAGTAATACTTAAACCAGTAACATTTTTATTATCAAGTCCTTTGTACTATAATTATATGTACTATACTTATATAAAATGTTATATTTTATATATACTTATAGGTTTGTTTATACCAGCATCACCACAAACATATAAATAGTGTTGCACTGTTACTTTAATTATGTGTCATTAAGCAATAGGAACTTTTCAGCACTGTTATAATCTTATGGTATCATCATATATGAGGGCTGTCACTGACTAAAGAATCATTGTGGCACGTGAGTTCTACATGATGAGATGTTCCTCTTGTTATAAAGTTTTACTGTATAACATCTCAAAATAAGAAACAAATTTATTTCCTTACAAATTTCGTTGTTCTCAGGTTGCTAACAAGGAAAAAATTGGCATTGCCAATTAAAAGAATAAAATCTGTATTATACTTGGAAAAATTACTGCTGGGGGATTCACGACATGCATAAAATAGATCTTGTTTAGTCAAAACAGATAACTATAATTTTTATTAATAAGACAATATACTCAGCCAAGTGTAGTGTTATAGCGCGTCTGTAACCTCTCTATTCAATAGGCTGATTGAGGAACATTGTGAGTTCCAACTAGCCTGGGTTACATAGCAAAACCCTTGTCTCAAAATGTGCTTGTACATGCGTTCTTGTGCCATTTGTTACAAATTAGTGGAGCCTTTACTACGTTGAGAACTATACAAAATTTTCATTACCATAAACAGAAAACTCATACTCATCAGCAGTCACTCCTCATACCCCAAACTCTGCGGTCATAAGCAGTGTATGACCTACTTTCTACTTTGTATCTGTATAGATTTGCCTATTATGGGCTGTTCATGTAAGTCATGTAATGTGTTATATGTTGTTCCTGTAAGTAGTTTTTAAGCAACAATAATATTATTGTGCCTTACACAGTATTAAAAGCCTTCAAAGAAAAAGATGTTGGGAATGAGAATTGTACTTAAGTTGTTTAATTCTGTCCAAAGGAATATTTTTGTTAAAAAACAAAACAAAACTGTTCGTAGGAACTTGTGGCTTTCTAGAACCTTGAGCAAAAGCAACCTGATTGTCCAACTTCCCATTTGAAAGAAGCTACCACTTACGAAGAAAGCTGTCTGGTATTTGTTTATCGTGTAGCCTCAGCATTTCTTCAAACGCTTTCTATAGGCCACATGTCATTATTGTGAATTCCAAAGTTCTGACCAGATTTTGAGGTGATATATGTTTCTCCTTTTTAAGAGTCTCATTTTATGGAAAAATGTATCAAAGCATAGCCATTTATTTCTAGAATATAAAGACTTGAAGTTTAGACTGAAGTAATAGAATCCACAATATTTATTAGTTCTAAGCATGGAATCTATAAGAATGAGAGAAATTACTTTCATTTGTGAAAAGAGAATAAAAGGTTTTTTGAGTTCAAGGACCTCATTCGGCCAAGTGCCTTCTGGTCTTACTCTCTTGTCAGAAGTCACCATTTAAGTATAACCTTTTTCGTAAAATTGTGTCCCTTTTTAATAAAACACTTAGATTCCCATTCTGGAAATGTGTTACAAAGCACTTTTGAAAGACTATTTACTGTCTACCTAAAAGAAAAGTTATGATTAATAGTGAACATTAGATGGAAGTAAAACACTATACATATATCTCTTTTTGGAAAATGTTATGTATTTTGAAAGAAGTGCACATGAAGAGAGGTAACTTTAAAGTAGAGCTATCTATACCCAGAATAAAGCCTATTGGTACTGTTGTTAAGGATAGCAGTAGTACATTGACCAAAGCATTGGTTCCAAGCTATATAAACAATTAGTTGCTCAACTGGAAATGACTAGCAGATAATTGTCATGGAATAATCTTTTTTGTACACTGTGAAGATGTGTCTTTGCCAAGGTACCTTCTGATTGGTTTAATAAAAGAGCTGACTGGCCAGTAGCTAGGCAGGAGGTATAAGCAAGACAGCCAGACAGAGGATGCTGGGAGGAAGAAGGGCAGAGTCTCAGGAATTGTGGGAAACCTCCAGAGAAACAAGATGAATGTGCTATGTTGAAAGAAGGTACAGCCACATGGCAGAGGGTAGATAAGAAATATGGGTTAATTTAAAATGAAGAGTTAGCTAATAACAAGCCTGAGCTATTGGCCAAGCATTTATGATTAATAATAAGTCTCTGAATAGTTATTTGGGAGCAGCTGCCAAGACACAGAGAAACTCTGCCTACAGATAATCCTGAGACTTTACAGTGTCTTAATATGAAAAGGGAGCAAAAAAAGAATAGGGAGAAATTTAGGAAGGCATTTCTTGCTGCAAGGAAGCAAAGAACTAATCATTCTTATTAGTTGCTTCCTACCTATCCTCTCCCTTTTTGTTTTGTTTTCAGCAAGGTCTTGAATTTCTCTCAATCCTTCTGCCTGGGTCTTCTGAGTGCTAGGATTACATTATGTGCCACCATGCCTAGCCTTACCCCTACCCTTTGTTTTGTTTTGTCTAGATCGTCAGAAGAGTTGAAAGAAGAGTATAGTCTGCATATATACCCTTTGCCTAAATTGACCAATTTTTAACATTTGCCACGTTTCATTTCTATTTCCCGTTCTCTGTCTTTCATTGGAAACAAATGAGAACATAGCAATTAATATCTAAATACTTGTATGTGTAAGTATAAAGAAGACATTCTACCTAATTGCAATATCTTTATCGTACCCAGGAAATTTTTAATTACTACAGCTAATCTAGTTTCTATTCATATTTCCCCCAGCTATCCCAATAATGTTCTTTTTAGCTTTAATATTTTTTTAGTGTAGGTCTGAGTCAGGGTTCATTCATTACATTTGGTTTTCCTAAGAATAGTCATTTGCCTTTTCCTGTCATATTTAAAAGACCAGGTCTCTCTCCTCATAGTGCTACTATGTCCAGACTTAGGTGATTCTTCTTTGTTATTATTCTGTTTAATACATTCTCAAGAAAACCCAAAGGGGATGTAGCCTTTGTACTGTATGACACATGACAGCAGCTAACCCAACTCTCAGTAGTTTAGTCACTTGAGTAAGGTGATATTTACCATACTTTTTCATTTCAGAAGTATCTTTTCTCTTTGTAACTTAAAGGGATGTAGGAGAAGAGGGGGAATACCTTGACACTATGTGATCATCAGTTTTCATTCATCTCTCTTCCAATGATTTTATCACCCATTTGTTGCCTGACTCAAATGAGGGCTGCAAAGTGGTGATGACCCAATTCTGCCTTGCATCTACATTTTACTGCCTAATTTTCTTTTTTTTTTTTAAGCTTTTCCTCCTTCCCTTTAAAAAACAAATTACTCTAGATTCAGAGAGTATCCTTTTATTGAATACTCTTAGTTACTGTTCTGTTGCTGTGAAGAGACACCATGACTACAACTCTTATAAAAGAAAGCATTTAATTGGGACTTGCTTACAGTTTCAGAGGTTTAGACCATTTTCATCATGGCTGAGAGCATAGCAACATGCAGGCAGACATGGTGCTGGAGAAGTTCTACATTCAGATAGCAGGCAGCAAGAAGAGAAAGAAACTGGGCCTGACTTGGGCTTTTAAAACCTCAAAACACTCCCCAGTGACATTTCCTCCAACAAGACCACATGAACGCTAACAAGGCCACACATTTTAATCCTTTTCAAGCAGTGCCACTCTTTGATGACTAACCATTCAATTACATGAGCCTATGAGAGCTATTTTTATTCAAACCAACACAATTCTATAGTTCATTTTGTTGTTGTTGTTGTTGTTGTTTTTTTGTTTTTTGAGACAGGGTTTCTCTGTGTAGCTTTGCACCTTTCCTGGAACTCACTTGGTAGCCCAGGCTGGCCTCGAACTCAGAGATCCGCCTGGCTCTGCCTCCCGAGTGCTGGGATTAAAGGCGTGCGCCACCACCGCCCGGCCTCTATAGTTCATTATTAAGAGTTTCCTCAATGTTCAAGTCTGGAGGTAGTGGTGCCCGCCTTTAATCCCAGCACTCAGGAGGCAGAGGCAAGTGGATCTCTGAGTTCAAGGCCAGCCTGGTCTACAGAGTGAGTTCCAGGACAACCAGCATGACATAGTGAGACCCTGTCTCAAAAAAAAGTTTCTGATGTTCAAATTTTCCCACAGTTGGGCAGTAGAAGCCACTTGTGGTCAACTTCTGTATCATTTTGACATGTCTCCATCAGACAGTGCCCCAGTCGGGCTGCTTCATCAGTGAGTTGAGTTCACAGTGGTACAAAAGCAATGTGCAGTCAGTAGAAACTAGACTTGAAATTTTGAATTTTGATTTCAGCATGTTGGACAACAATTATAGTGAGCCAAAGCTCCAACCATTCAAATGAGCCACAGCCAATCTGTGATGTTCTGGAAGGTAGGATTATTCAATGCATTATTCAATTATCAAAAACTGAGCATTTGTAATACTCTACTTTAAAATACTTACTTTAGATTCTAAAGTTTAGAACCTTTTCCGAAAAATTTCCCATTTTCAAAGACAGGGTTTCCCTGTGTAACAACAGCTTTGGTTGTCCTGGAATTCACTTTGTAGACCAGCCTGGCCTTAAACTCACAGAGATCCACTTGCCTCTGCCTCCAAAGTGCTGGGATTAGAGGCATGAACCACTATATCCAGCCCTTTTTCTAATTGTTAAAGTAATACATAACACCTAGAAAAACAGTCCTGAAATATAATTAAAAGTGAAAAGATCGCCGCCAGCAGTGGTACACGCCTTTAATCCCAGCACTCGGGAGGCAGAGCTAGGTGGATCTCTGTGAGCTCAAGGCCAGCCTAGTCTACAGAGCGAGATCCAGGACAGGCACCAAAACTACACAGAGAAACTCTGTCTCGGGAAAAAAAAAAAAAAAAAAAAGTGAAAAGATCCCTCTAAATATCATTCCTGCCCTGTCTATGTCCATCACCGAACTGCTAACAATTTGATGTATTTCAGATCTTATTTATTTTTGAGATAGGGTCTCACATAACCCTGGGTAGCCTCAAATTTACTATGTAGCCAGAGATGACCATGAACTTCTGATTCTTCTGCCTCTACTTAACATTACTGGCACTACATACATGTGCCACCATTCCCAGTGGTGCTGGGGATTAAACCCAGGGCTTTGTGCACATGCCAGACTCTACCAACTGAGCTACATCCTCAGTCCCCAGCCCTTCCTTTTGCTATAGTTGGTTAGTCATGCTACAGATGTTATAACTTGGTTTTTCTTTTCACTTTATATTACTTTCTAAATTTTGATTCAAAGTGTTGGAACAAAGCTCCCTGACAGGCATGCAAACAAGCAGCAATCTGTAACTATATATCCTTGTTCCTTTTTAGTGATTGTGTGATCATTCATAATATGGATTTTTAGTTTCTTTAACCATTTGTATTAGGTAGGTTCCTGTTGCTTTGCTAAAACAACCATGACAAAAAGCAACTTAGTGAGGAAAGGATTTTTCTAACGTACTCTTCCATAACTGTCCATCAGTGAGGGATGTCAGAGCAGGAACTCAGGGAAGAGACCTGGAGGCAGGAACTGAAGCAGAGACTACTGAGGAATGCTGCTGCTTGCTGGCTTGCTTCCCACAGCTTGCTTGCCTACTTTCTTATACAGCTCAGTACTACCAGCCAGGTATGACATCAACCAGAGCGAACTGGGCCCTCCCACGTCAATCTTTAGTTGAAAAATGCCCCCACAGACTAGTTTTATGGAAGCATTTTCTCAGTTGAGGGCCTACCTCTTCCCAGATGACTATAGCTTGTGTGAAGTTGACAAAAAAAACTAACTTAATAACCATTCCTCTACTGATACTTCTTATTTCAGGTTTTTTGGTATTATAGACAATAATAATATTTTAGAACATGCCTTTGTATGTGTACAAGTATTGCTATAAAGTAGATTCCAAGAGGCAGAGTAGTTAAGTAACTACCTAGATTTGTTCACAAATGTCTAATCTACCTCATCCTTTTCCTAACACAAAGTATTGACAGTTATAGTCAAAAAAGGGATAGATTATAAGTATTTTCTTGTTTACTAGTGAGGTTATTATTATTAGTTCATGTTGGTTGACTACAAATTGTTTCTGTGGTTGTTTACACATAAAATGGTTTTTACTGCATGCACTTATGCTCCCCTTCTTTCCAAATTATATTTATTCAGTAAATTGTACCCCTCATGTTCTTGCCTTCCAACTTCTGGTTGTTGAAAATGGGAACCCAGTAGATTTGAGTAGAGAGGATATTCAAAATCTCATATTTAACTTCGTTATATTTATTACATTTTTTTCTCCCTATGTGTTTTTTTAATCTTTCGGTATTACTTAAGTATACACAATTCTTTAATGACAAAATTATTCTACTACATTTATTTGTGTGTGTGTGTCTGTGTGCCATGGTGCTCATGTCACGGTCAGAGGATAGCTTGCAGGAGCCAGTTTTCTTACATGTGGCTCCTGGGTATTGAACTCATAAGACTTGGCAACAAGCACCTTTACCCTCTAAGGCAGCTCACTGACTGAAAGTTAAAAATTTTTTAAAAGTTAAACATTTTTTAAACTTTTTAACTTTAAAAAAATTTTTAAACATATATATCATATATATGTTGATTTTTCTCCTTCTGTAAGTTCAAGCATAAGTTCAACCAAGATGTTTTACTTTACTTAACTTCACTTTTCTTGCTAAAAAATATTTTTTAAAGACAAGGTCTTGTCTTATAGCCAGTGCTGACGTCAGACTTACTGTATAGCCCAGGCTGGTCTCAAATTTGCAGTCCTCTGGTGTCAGCCTCCTTTTTACTAGCATTACAGGCATTCATCACCATTCCTGGCTTCTGATCTTAGACACACTAGAATTTTTGGATACATAGAAGTTATTGTTATTTGTCAGGTTTTTGCCAATACATTTTAGTAATTTATCCTCTTAAAAGATGCACACTTTTAATCCCAGCACTCAGGAGGCAGAGGTAGGCTGATCTTTGAGTTTGAGGCCAGCTAGGGCTACACAGAGAAAACCTGTCTTGAAAAAGAACGGAGATGGGGTGGGGGGGTCTTTTTAGAGTTTTCTTTATTGTTTTTCTTTTTTTTTTTTTTTTTGATTAGCATATAAAGTAATGAGTTTCATCTGGTATCTTCATATGTTTCATTATACTTGCTTCTCATTCATTGCCTTCCACACTGCCCTCACCTCTGTCTCCTGCCCAACCCTATGGGTACATTCTTGCCCTCCTTTTTCCTTTTTTAAGAGGGTTTTGCTGTGTCACCCATTCTGATTTTAAATTCACCACCCTCTGCCTCAACCTCCCAAATGCTGGGATTACTGGCACCACCATACCTAGTTTAATAATTTATCCATTTTTTTCGGGTTTTTTTTTTTTCTCTTTTTCTTTTTCTTTTTTTTTTTTTTTTTTTTTTTTTTCAGAGCTAAGGCCCGAACCCAGGGCCTTGCGCTTGCTAGGCAAGCGCTGTACCACTGAGTAAATCCCCAACCCCTAATTTATCCATTGTTAATAAATGGTTCTCAATACTACCTTTGTCAAACAGCAACTTTTTATATGTGTATATAAACATCTGTTTTAGGATTTTCTTGCTATATCCTGTATGGTTGTGATTAATTTTTCAGAGTTGGGAACCAAACACAGGGCCTGTACATGAGCTGGGATTCTGTAACTCAGCTACCTTCTCAGCTATAGTGAATGTTTTTGATATCTAATTGGGAAGTGTCCTAGTTTTCTTTGTTGCTGTGATAAAACACCGTGACAAGCTGGGCAGTGGTGGCACACGCCTTTATCCCAGCACTCGGGAGGTGGAGGCAGAGGCAGGCGGACTTCAGCCAGATCTACAGGACAAATTCCAGGACAGGCTCCAAAGCTGCACAGAGAAACCCTGTCTCGACAAACCAAAAAACAAAAAAAAAGAAATACCATGACAAAGGCAACTTATAAAAGAAAACATTTAATTGGACTTACAGTTTCAGAAGCATGCTGGCTGGAGTAGCTAAAAGCTCACACCTTAATCCACAAGTAGCAAGCAGAGAGAGAGCACTGGGAATCCCACTAGCCTTTTGAAACCTCAAAGCCCGCCTACAGTGCACCTCTTCTAACAAGTGACACCTCCTAATCCTTCTCAGGTAGTTCCACCAGTGGGGGGGGGGCGCTGGACTTCTCATTGAAACCACCACAGGAAGATACCTTGCTTGTTGCCAAATATTTCTTTCTTTCTTTCTTTTTTTGTTTTTCCTATTATCAGCTTCTTATCCTAATAGTGAAATGTTTCAATGAAGCTTGCCCAGTGATTAAGTAAAACCAAAACTTATTATAAACCATAGTCATTTTAGGGTCCCCCCTGCTATGTAGCCTCCCTGGAGCTGTGGGTTGCAGTCTGATTGTTCTTTGCTCTATATCCGGTATCCACTTATGAGTGAGTATATACCATGTTTGTCCTTCTGGGTCTGGGTTACCTCACTTAGGATGATATTTTCTAGTTCCATCCATTTGCCTGCAAATTTCATGCTGTCATTGTTTTTCTCTGCTAAGTAGTACTCCATTGTGTATATGTACCACATTTTCTTAATCCATTCTTCAGTTGAGGGACATCTAGGTTGTTTCCAGGTTCTGGCTATTACGAATAATGCTGCTATGAACATAGTTGAGCATGTATCATTGTGGTATGATTGAGCATTCCTTGGGTATATGCCCAAGAGTGGTAGGGCTGTGTCTTGAGGTAGATCGATTCTACAAACCACCATACTGATTTCCACAGTGGTTGTACAAGTTTGCATTCCCACCAACAGTGGAGGAGTGTTCCCTTTGCTCCACATCCTCTCCAACATAGACTGTCATTAGTGTTTTGGGTCATAGCCATTCTGACAGGTGTAAGGTGGTATCTCAGAGTCATTTTTATTTGTATTTCCCTGATGACTAAGGATGTTGAGCATTTCCTTAAATGTCTTTCAGCCATTTGAGATTCTTCTTTTGAAAATTCTCTGTTTAGCTCTTTAGCCCATTTTTTAATTGGATTGTTCAGTATTTTAATGTCTAATTTCTTGAGTTCTTTATATATTCTGGATATCAGCCCTCTGTCAGATGTGGTGTTGGTGAAGGTCTTTTCCCATTCTGTAGGCTATCTTTTTGTCTTATTGACCGTGTCTTTTGCCCTACAAAAGCTTCTCTGTTTCAAGAGGTCTTGTTTATTAATTGTTATTCTCAGTGTCTGTGCTACTGGTGTTATATTTAGGAAGTGGTCTCCTGTGCCAATGCATTCTGGGCTCCTTCCTACTTTGTCTTCTATCAAGTTAAGTGTAACTGGATTTTTGTTGAGGTCTTTGATCCACTTGGCCTTGAGTTTTGTGCATGGTAACAGATATGGATCTATTTGTAATCTTTCACATGTTGATATCCAGTTATGCCAGCACCATTTGTTGAAGATACTTTCTTTTTTTCCATCGTATAGTTTTGGCTTCTTTATCAAAAATCAGGTGTTCGTATGTGTATGGATTAATTCAGGGATTGAAGTCAGGGTCTTCAATTCGATTCCATTGGTCTGTATGTCAATTTTTATGCCAGTACCAAGCTGTTTTTATTACTATAGCTCTATAGTAGAGCTTGAGGTCAGGGATGGTGATGCCTCCAGAGGTTGCTTTATTATACAGGATTCTTTTAGCTATCCTGGGTTTTTTGTTTTTCCATATGAAGTTGAATATTGTTCTTTCCAAGTCTGTGAAGAATTGTGTTGGGATTTTGATGGGAATTGCATTGAATCTGTAGATTGCTTTTGGTAAGATTGCCATTTTTACTATGTTAATCCTAACTATCCATGAGCATGGGAGATCCTTTCATTTTCTGATATCTTCTTCAATTTCTTTCTTTAGAGACTTAAAGTTCTTATCAAACAGGTCCTTCACTTGTTTAGTTAGTGTTATTCCAAGGTATTTTATATTATTTGTGGCTATTGTAAAGGGTGATGTTTCTCTGATTTCTTTCTCATCCCTTTTATCATTTGTGTATAGGAGGACTACTGATTTTTTTGAGTTGCTCTTGTATCCTGCCACTTTACTGAAGGTGTTTATCAGCTGTAGGAGTTCCCTGGTAGAATTTTTGGGGTCACTTATGTATACTATCATATCATCTGCAAATAGTGAAAGTTTGGCTTCTTCCTTTCCAATTTATATCTCCTTGATCTCCTTTTGTTGTCTTATTGCTCTAGCTAGAACTTCAAGTACTATATTGAATAAATATTGGAGAGAGTGGACAGCCTTGTATTGTTCTGATTTTAGTGAAATCGCTTTGAGTTTCTATCCGTTTAATTTGATGGTGGTTGTTGGCTTGCTATAAATTGCCTTTATTATGTTTAGGAATGTTCCTTGTATTCCTGATCTCTAAGACCTTTATCATGAAGGGGTGTTGGATTTTGTCAAAGGCTTTTTCAGCATCTAATGAGATGATCATGTGGTTTTGGTTTTTTTTTTCTTTCAGTTTGTTTATATGGTGTATTACATTGTCAGATTTTCGTATGTTGAACCATCCTTGCATCCCTGGGATGCTACTTGGTCATGGTGAGTAATTTTTTTGATGTGTTCTTGGATTTGGTTTGCCAATATTTTGTTGAGAATTTTTGCATCGATGTTCACGAGGGAGATTGGTCTGTAATTCTCGTTCTTTGTTGCATCTTTGTGTGATTTGGGTGTCAGGGTAATTATAGCCTCATAAAAAGAGTTTGGTAATGTTCCTTCTGTTTCTATTGTGTGGAACAATTTGAAGAGTATTGGAATTAGTTCTTCTTTGAAAATCTGGTAGAATTTTGCACTGAAACCATCTGTTGTTCCTGGGCTTTTTTTGGCTGGGAGACTTTTAATGACTGTTTCTATTTCTTTAGGGGTTATTGGTTTATTTAAATAGTTTATCTGATCTTGATTTAACTTTGGTATGTGGTATCTATCCAGAAAATTGTCCATTTCTTCCATATTTTCCAATTTTGTGGAGTACAGGTTTTTGAAATAAGACTTGATAATTCTCTGGACTTCCTCGTTGTCTGTTGTTATGTCTCCCTATTCATTTCTGATTTTGTTAATCTGGGTGCTCTCTCTTTGCCTTTTGGTTAATTTGGCTAGTGGTTTGTCTATCTTGTTGATTTTTTTTTCAAAGAACCAACTCTTTGTTTCATTGATTCTTTGTATTGTTCTCTTGGTTTCTATTTCATTGATTTCAGCCCTCAATTTGATTATTTCCTGGCATCTATTCTTCCTGGGTAAGTTTGTTTCTTTTTGTTCTAGAGCTTTCAGTCGTGCTGTTAAGTCATTGGTATAAGATTTCTCCATCTTCTTTATGTGTGCATTTAGTGCTATGAACTTTCCTCTTAGCACTGCTTTCATAGTGTCCCATAAGTTTGGGTATGTTGTACTTTCATTTTCATTGAATTCTAGGAAATCTTTAATTTCTTTTCTTTTCTTTTTTTTTTTTTTTTCTTCCTTGACCCATTGGTGCTTCAGGTGAGCATTATTCGGTTTCCATGAGATTGTAGGCTTTCTATAGTTTTTGTTGTTGTTGAAATCTAACTTTAAGGCATGGTGGTCTGATAAAATACAGGAGGTTATTCCAATGTTTTTGTATCTGTTAAGATTTACTTTGTGACCAAGCATGTGGTCAATTTTCGAGAAGGTTCCATGGGGTGCTAAGAAGAAGGTATATTCTTTTGTGTTAGGGTGGAATGTTCTGTAGATATTTATTAAGTCCCTTTGAGTCATAACATCTGTTAGGTCCTTTATTTCTTTGTTAAGTTTCAGTCTGGTAGATTTGTCTTTTGGTGAGAGTGGTATGTTGAAATCTCCCACTACGAGTGTGTGGGGTTTGATATGCAATTTAAGCTTTAGTAATGTTTCTTTTATAAATGTGGGCCTTTGTATTTGGGGCATAAATGTTCAGAATCGAGACTTCATCTTGGTGAATTTTTCCTGTGATAAATATGTAATGTCCATTCCGATCTCTTTCGATTGATTTTAGTTTGAAGTCTATTTTATTTAGTTATTAGGATAGCTACACCAACTTGCTTCTTAAGTCCATTTGATTGGAAAGCCTTTTCCCAGCTTTTTACTCTGAGGTAGTGTCTGTCTTTGAAGTTTAGGTGTGTTTCTTGTATGCAGCAGAAGGATGGATCTTGTTTTCTTATCCATTCTGTTAACCTGTGTCTTTTTATAGATGAGTTGAGACCATTGATATTGATGGATATTAATGACCAGTGATTGTTAATTCCCATTTATTTATTTATTTATTTATTTATTTATTTATTTATTTTTGTGGTAGTGTTGTGTTTCCCTTCTTTGGTATTTGTTGGTGTGGGATTATCTATTGCCTGAGTTTTCATGGGTGTGTTTAACTTCCTTAGGTTGGATTTTTCCTTCTAGTGCTTTCTAGGGCTGGATTTGTGGATAGATATTGTTTAAATCTGGTTTTATCATGGAATATTTTGTTTACTCCGTCTATGGTGATTGAGAGTTTTGCTGGGTATAATAGTCTGGGTTGGCATATGTGGTCTCTTAGTGTCTGCATAGCATTTGTCCAGGACCTTCTAGCTTTCATAGTCTCTATTGAGAAGTCTGGTGTTATTCTGATGGGTCTGCCTTTAGTATGTTACTTGGTCTTTTTCCTTTGCGGCTCTTAATATTTTTTCTTTGTTCTGTATGTTTAGTGTTTTGATTATTATGTGGTGAGGGGACTCTTTTTTGGATCCAGTCTATTCGGTGTTCTGTAAGCTTCTTGTATCTTCACAAGTATTTCTTTCTTTAGGTTAGGAAAGTTTTTGTCTATGATTTTGTTGAATATATTTTCTGTACCTTTGAGCTGGGAGTCTTCTTCTTCTATCCCTATTATTCTTAGGTTTGGTCTTTTCATGGTGTCCCAAATTTCTTGGACGTTTTGTGTGACAACTTTTTTGGCTTTAGTGTTTTCTTTTTCTGACGAATCTATTTTCTCTATTGTGTTCATACTGCTTATTCCTAGTTTCAAACTTTAGGCTGAATTGGGATAGGAAACAAGCCATAAATGTTGACAAAGAATAAAGTATTCCCACTTTCAAAGAACTCTCTAGAGTATAAAAGAAAAAGTTTAGGGTAGAAGAAAAATAGTTAGGAAACTAGATATGCATGTCTATATGTGGTGTTTTTTGTTTGGTTGTTTTGTTTTTGTTTTGTGGGGATAGAGTTTCACTGTGTAGCTCTGGCTAATCTGGAACCCACTCTAAAGACCAGGCTAGTCTTGAACTCATAGAGACCCACCTGCCTCTGCCTCTCAAGTGCTGGGATGAAAGGCATGTGTCACCATGACTCACTCTGTGTGTGCTATTTTAATCACTAATGGCACTTTTATGTCAATTTTTGCTACCAACCTGATCCAAATTTAGATTTCACTTCATTTAAATTTTACTTATTATGTGCTAAACCTTAAATAAATGTGCTGGACTTAAGTTGACACATTTGTCTAGACATAGGAAAGCCTTCCAGGTTAAATGTGGGAGAGCAGACTAGGTTTCTCTCAGTGGAGTTTCACCCTTGTAAGGGAAAATAAGAAGAATTGGGTTTATGCTCTACCTGTCCTGTAGAGTTGAACTATAAATGAATGGATATTTAGAGGTTTTTTTTTTTTCTCTCCTTAGTACTGGATGAATGAATACACCTCATCTATTGGAATTGGAGTTTTTCATTCTGGAATTGAAGTGTATGGCAGAGGTATGTGTGTACACTTTTTAAATATGCTTTCTGAGGATTCTGCCAGTTAAAATGCAGATTTATAATGTTGGGTTTTTCTTTGTTCCTTTTCTTTTAAGTGACTTACATATGTTATTGCAGAAAGTAGAATAAAACTTGCACATTTGTTTTATACTGTGCTTAGAAAAAATATGTCTGTAGTAGAATACAAGAGGGTACATTCATTTCATTATCTTTTTTTTTTTTTTTTCTAATTACTGTGTCTTCTAAACATTTTCTTAGCCAGGTTTGGTGGCAAATACCTTTTATCCCAGTACTCAGGAGACAGAAGCAGGCAGATTTCTGTGAGTTCAAGGCCAACCTGGTTTATAGAGTGAGTTCTGGGACAGCCAGAGCTACAAGTGAGACCCTGTCTCAAAAACCAAAGTCCTTCTTTCCGAAGCTGTTAAACCATGATTGTTTTTCTCTAATATGTATAAGAGTTTCTGAGAAACTTTTACACTTTGAAAAACTGCATAACAAAGTAATCATTTGGCTAGTGTCAAATTTGAAATAACCAATTTCCTTAGGGAGTTTTAGTAGAACATTGGATTTGCAGGCTTGTTAGTATCAATAAAGTCTATGCTAAGCAGTCTTGCCTTTAGTAACATCTAGCATGAATTAGAAGCTTGCCTTTTAGCAGAAGTTCCTGTATTTGCAAAAGCTAGGCAGTCTTTATAACTTCCTAGAATATTCTAATTCACCCAGGGTAAACTACCTACCTAATTATTCATTAATTTAAAGGAAAAACTCCACTTACTTAAATATTTCCATATGATGTTTCTGCTGTCTTTGTGTTTGGGTGCAGAGGTATTGATAATTGAATCCAAGGCCTCTGACTTGCTAAGCAGGTGCTGGGATATGTCCCTAGCCCCTATCTATTTTTCTGTCATAGTAGCTTCTAGCTGCAGTTTAGCATATTCAATCTTGGCTATAAAGATTTGTCATTTAAGCTTTACTTCCACTTGAAATGAGTACACTTGCTAACCTCAAGAAACAAGAAGGGGCTTCAGCTGAAATTGTCAGTGATTAAAGTATTGCAGTAGATGGGATTATAGGCTGTGGGTTTCCTCTCTGGCCTTTTGCCTAAGTTGTATTACTCTTTTTTGGTTAAATTTGAATAGTGTGTTATGGTTTCCATAGTGCTGTGAACTTTGGAACCATATGATCATGCTGTAAGGTAAGAGAATGTGGCATTTTTATTAATAAAAAGAAATTAAGGCTCTAACCTGTCACCATTCTAATAACTAACAGAACTAGAATTTGAGCCCAAATATTCTTTTTTTTTACTTTTAATTTTTTTTTGAGCCCAGATATTCTTACATGCTAGTCCAGTGCTCTATTACCTGCAGAATTTTTACTCTCCTTCATAAAATAATTTAAAAACAAAAAGATGATTCAAAACATGTTCATGGAAACTCAGAGAAATTGTAATTAAATGTTTCTTGTACAAAAGATAAAAACTAAAAGGACCCGTGTCTTCCCTTACTATACTTAAGAAGGTTAAAATCCATGTGGGGCTGAAGAGGTGGCTCAGCGGTTAAGAGCACTGGCTGCTCCAGAAGTCCTGAGTTCAATTCCCAGCACCCACATGGTGGCTCACAACCATCTATAATAGGATCTGATGCCCTCTTCTGGCATGCAGGTATACATGCAGAGCACTCATACATAACATATAAATAAATAATTTTTTAAAAATCCAAGTATGAGCTGGGTGGTGGTGTCACACACCTTTAATCCCAGCACTTGGGAGGTAGGGGCAGGTGGATCTCTGTGAGTTGAAGGCCAGCCTGGTCCACAGAGCAAGTTCCAGGGCAGGCTCCAAAGCTACAGAGAAATCCTGTCTCGAAAAAACAAAAACAACAACAACAAAAAAAAAAATCCCAAGTATGAAGCCAGGTGGTGATGGCAGCACACGCCTTTAGTCCCAGCACTTGGGAAGCAGAGGCAGGTGGATCTCTGAGTTCAAGGCCAGCCTGGTCTACAGAGCAAGTTCCAGGACAGCCAGGGCTATACAGAGAAACTCTGTCTCAAAAAACAAAAACAAAAACACAATGATTTTTACCAAATCCAATCTCAGTATATACAATATTTTAATAAAAATGATATAGAATGATTTACTGAATCCTAAAGAGGAGCAGGGCATGGTAGTATATGGCTGTATCCCAGTGCTTCGGAAGCTAAAGTAAGAGGGTTGTGGGTTTGAGGCTAGAATGAGACCCTACCTCAAGACCAGATAGACAAACAAAATTTAAGACAGGCATAGAGGTGGACACCCATAATCTCAGCAATTAGGAAGCAGAGAGACAGGGGAATTAAGAGTTCAAAGCTAGCCTGGGCTGCATAGTTTTATCAAGTCAGTTTAGGGTAAGTAACCAAATCCTTAAAAAAAAAAAAAAATGTATTTCAAAATTAAGTGTTAAGCACCCTCATCTACATCATTTTTTAAAAATTTCTGCAGAGTCTTGAATGAAAAGATAACCTTGGGCCGGGCGGTGGTGGCGCACGCCTTTAATCCCAGCACTCGGGAGGCAGAGCCAAGCGGATCTCTGTGAGTTCGAGGCCAGCCTGGGCTACCAAGTGAGTTCCAGGAAAAGGCGCAAAGCTACACAGAGAAACCCTGTCTCGAAAAACCAAAAAAAAAAAAAAAAAGAAAGAAAGAAAAGAAAAGATAACCTTGGAGCTCAGTGGTTAAAAGTACTTCCTCAAGACTTCAACTCTGTTTGGTATGAATGTAACAGCCTAGAGTTAATAACTGTGAATCGAGCTCCAGAGTATCCATTGTCTTCTTCTGGCCTCTGGGCAAGTACATGGTAGCATATACACCTGGATACACATACATGCAAATAAAATTTAAATGAGAAAAACTAAACCTCATCTGCCTTGTTCTTTCCTGTGCTTTGTCTCAAAACTTAAAACTGTCTATTTAACAAATATGTTCATTTATTTAAGCATCTTGAGACAGTCTTGCTACATAGCCCTGGCTGATCTGGAACTCACATTGTAGACCAAGCTGTCCTCAAACTTAGAGTGATTCTCCTGCCTCTACCTCTCTAGCACTGAGATTATAGGCATGTACCACCATGCCTAGTTATTTAGTAAATCTTAAGTGATAAGACTGACTTACTTAAGCATTTATTTGAAATTGCTTATATCTACTAAGACTTTACCGCCTAATATCTAAATGAAATGCCAGAATTGAAGCCAGAAGTTCTGGTTCTTCCTGACTTAAGTTATCTGCATTTTGTTGTAGATGAGAGCATATAGCTGGAAATACATGTGTAGGAGAACGTACCTATAGTGCCTCCTGGCTACAAGACTTGCTGTGAAGAAAATGAGCGTGGCTATGTATTTAATGTTGGCATTTTACTGTGTTTCAGGTTTGATATTTGTTTCAGACAGGGTTTCTATTTATATATAGTTCAGACCTGCCTGGAACTCATGAGGAATAGCCTACCTAGTCTAGCCTAGAATTCATGATCCACCTGCATCCTGTGCAAAGAGTACAGACGTATACCCCCATGCATGGTGTCGTGGTGTTTTCACTCCTAATCCAGTGTAAATCAAGAGTATTCCAGGCAGGGAGTAGATCCACGCAGCACATGGCAAAGCACACCAAACAAGACAGCTCATCTCAAGAAACAACCATGAAAACTCACTCATTGGACAGTTTCTCTAGGGACATGCAAGCTTGAAAAGTGGCCAAGTCCTGAGCTGCTGGCCTCATGGTGTGGTGGTGCCAAAGACTGATCACTTTTGAATACTGCTCATTCTGCTGGAGTCGGTGCAGAGCAGTGTACAGAGCAGTCACAAGCATTTTGGAATGTCTGTGACTGTTACATTTCAGAGCTTTTATAGACAGGTATTCTCTACTGGTAATAGCCAAACAGGACCTTGCAAAGGGCACTTTATAAGCTGAAAAATACTCAAATGGCATTATCTTTGTGGTATCTTAAAGCTGATTTAGCATTCTGATTACATTTCATGCAATATATACTAAAAAATTTGACTTTTATCTTTTCAGAATTTGCTTATGGTGGCCATCCTTATCCTTTTTCTGGAATATTTGAAATTTCCCCAGGAAATGCTTCTGAACTAGGAGAAACATTTAAATTTAAGTAAGTAGGGAGAGGAATTTCTATTACACTGTTGTAGGTGTCAGAGCTTGTTTTTCAGGTATAAAGAAATTATCCTGTAGATTAAAAAGTTAAAATAGTTGGAAGTTTTGGCTTAGTGGCTAGCACTTTATTTTTAAATTAAATTGAATTAAGTTGTTATGTAAGGATGGAAAATCAAATAATGTGTGAAATAACCTGTCTTTGCTTTTTGTTCAGGATCTCTCTAAGTTGTTTCCTGTCTGCTTCTCAAATATAGTTGTCTTTGTTTAACTCCCCTAATGATCTCCTGCCTAGTCTCCCTATTACAGAGGGAAAGTGAACAGGGTGGAATTTTTTCTATTATAACCTGCTATAAAAATCTCTTCATTTTCCCAATGCAAGAAACACTTGTAAATTCAAAATAACTGAACTGATTAACCTGGAAACTGTTGTTGATAACATCAGTGCAGATGTTTAAACCTAAACCAAGCGGGTATCTCTGGACATACCTTTGTTAGTTTTTTTATTCCTTACTTCTGAGTGCATAGCTCTTATAACTCAGCACTGATGCCCCTAAGTCTCTATTTGTGCCTGATAAAATGATTTTCTAATAATTATTAGCTGTCTTTTACAACTAGCTTATATCTAAAATTCTGCCTTTCATTGAGTAATATCTGTTACATTTCCAGGATATATATTTAAGTGTTTTTATTTGATGTTTTGAATAATATATTTTAAAATTTAGCCAGATTTCATGGCTTGTCTCAATGCAACACAATAGTGGTTAATACCAAGAGTTTTTTCCTTAGTGAAAATATGGCCAACTCTTTGCTATGAGTGTATAACAGGAGTGTTTTTTAGCTTGAATCTGATTCTCTAATAATAAATGTTTCATAAAGCAAAATAGAAATTAAAGTCATTGAAATTACTAAATATCTCATTCACCTTTATTCTGAATATGTTAGCTTTGATTTATTTATTGCAATATACTTGGAAATAAGCAAGTATTTAATAATGTTTATTATAAATAACTTGATCGAAACTGCTTTATCTTGTTTTTTGTTCTTTAAGAGAAGCTGTTGTTTTAGGGAGTACGGACTTTCTAGAAGATGATATAGAAAAAATTGTAGAAGAGCTGGGGAAAGAGTATAAAGGCAATGCCTACCATTTGATGCACAAAAACTGCAATCACTTTTCTTCAGCTTTATCAGAGGTAAATCCAGTTTCATCCTAAAGGTTCTGCAGATAACACTTTCCTGGTGTACTTTCTGTGTCACTATATTCAACCTTGGTATTTTTTTCCCTGATTCTTCATGTGCATAAAATTACTGTATTTCTATATCCAATATAGCTGGTCTTTCCAGAGCCACCATGTGGTTGCTGGGAATTGGACTCAGGACCTCTGGAAGAACAGCTAATGTTCTTAACCTCTGAGCCATCATCCCTCCGGCCCCTAGAGTTGGCAGTTTTAGAGTCAGCAATTTTTTTTTTTTTTTTGGTTTTTCGAGACAGGGTTTCTCTGTGTAGCTTTGCGCCTTTCCTGGAACTAACTTTGTAGCTCAGGCTGGCCTCGAACTCACAGAGATCCGCCTGGCTCTGCCTCCCGAGTGCTGGGATTAAAGGCGTGCACCACCACCGCCCGGCAGAGTCAGCAATGTTTTAAGTGGTGATTCTGCTCATTCTTTTATAGTGGGTAGAATGACTACAGATAATTGCCTCTTACTCACTCGATTGTATCCATATGTTTAAATTTTATAACTGTGACAAATACATGAAAAAAAGACATTTTCCATTCATAGTGGATTGCCATTGGTTGGGGCCTGTGCACAGTATGCCTTGGTGGGAACTATACAGAAGAGCAAAGCAGCTTATCCTAGCAAGAGAGAAGGAACTGGTACCCAGTATCCCTTCAAGGGTAGTCCTGCTACCCCAACCACACTTCTTCCACTAGACCGTACCCCTTCCAAGTTCTGTACTTCCCAGTAGTACCCTAAGCTAGCAACCGCACTTAGTACATGAACCTTGAGGTAATGTTTAAGATTCAAACCATAACACATTGAAACTCTTAACTTTAAAAAAAAAAAAAAAGGTTAAAAAACTACGGGCGGTGGTGGCACATGCCTTTAATCCCAGCACTCGGGAGGCAAAGGCAGGCGGTTCTCTGTGAGTTCGAGGCCAACCTGGACTACAGAGTGAGTTCCAGAAAAGGCACAAAGCTACGCAGAGAAACCCTGTCTCAAAAAACAAAAAAAGACCTGAAAATCTCTTCTGGTCTTTGGACACTGCATATATGTATTGCAAGATATTCATGCAGGTAAACACTCATACACATTAAAAAAAAAAAAAAACTGTTAGCGCTGGGCAGTGGTGGCGCATGCCTTTATTCCTGGTACTGGGAAGGCAAAGGCGGGTGGATCTCTGTGAGTTCAAGGACAGCTCAGGCTACACAGAGAAACCCTGTGGGGGTGGGGGGGTTGCTGAAACTTTGTTTTGTTTCGTTTTGTTTTTTTGAGACAGGGTTTCTCTGTGTAGCTTTGGAGCTTGTCCTGGAACTCGCTTTGTAGACCAGGCTGGCCTCAAACTCACAAACTCTACTGAAACTTTTTGCTTGATATATTTTAATTGCCTACCTAAATTTTGAATTTTTCTGGCTCTTGTTAATAGATAACTTAGTTGTTCTTTTTCAGACAAGATTTCTCTAGGTATCCCTGGAACTCACTCTGTAGACCAGTCTGTCCTGGAACTCATAGAGATTCACTTGCCTCTGCCTCCTGAATGTTGGAATTAAAGGCGTGTGCCACCATACCTAACTTATACTATAGTTTTTGTATACATGATGTATTACTTTTCTATTTATGTGATAAAACACCATGTTCAAGGCAACCTAGAAGGAAGGGCTTACTTGGCTTACGGTTCCAGAGGGTAAGAGTCCGTTGCGGTGGGGAAGCAGGGCAGCAAGTAGCAGGCATGACGACAGGAGCTGCATGCTGCGAGCTCACATCTTGAACCACAAACTGCAAGTGAAAGTGCAGTGTCAAAGAGCACACTGGGAGTAGGTGAGGTCTTAAGCTCTAAGCCCCAGTGGCATATTTCCTCCATCGAGGCCACACCTCCTGAGCCTTGAGCCTTACCAAACAGTGCCACCGACAGGACTAAGTATTCAAATGCCTGAGACTTTAAGGAACATTTCTTATTCAAACCACTATACATAAATACTTGCAGTGAAATTTAACAACAAAAACATCACACTGTGCTATAACAAAGTTATACAGATTTAGTCTTTTTTTTTTTTTTTTTTTTTTTTTTTTTTTTTTGAGGCAGAGTCTCTCTACATAGATTGGTTAGCCTGGAACTCATTATGTAGAGCAGGCTGAACTCACAGAGATCTGCCTGGCTCTCTGCCTCTGTCTTACAAATGCAGGTGTTAAAAGTTTGATGTAGCCTTTTTCCCTCCCCTCCCCCTCCCCCGCCCTTGCCCCCGCCGCCATGACAGGGTTTCTCTGTTAACAAAGACTGTTGAGGTCCAGCCCCTCAATAGTCTTTTCCCAGGGTCCGTGGAAGAATCTGCAACCAGCTGAGGGATCTAATCTTTGACGATACCAAATAAATCTATGTACACGAAACTTTAGTCCATTCACTTCATTCTTCTGATTCTGAGTCAGTTCTCTCTCCACACAGCTTCTTTTCTGCTCTCGTACTTAGTCCTTTCTTGCCTGATTTCTCGCTACACTTTTCTGCTGTTCTCTTTAAGTTCTATCTTAATTCTCCCATCCAGTTCTATCTTAATCTAGTTCTTTTCCGTCTTGTTCTTTCCCATCTTGTTCTTTCCCATCTAGCTCTTCCTCATCTTCCATCTCGTTCTTGTCATTCCTCAGTGTAGTATTCTCTAGTCGCTGAGGTTTACAGTTATATACCCATGCTCTGGCTAAGGCAAGGTCACCAGGCTTGAATTCCTCAGAGTCAAAAGGAGGGACGATAAGATCCACACAAAGAGCAGTAATTGTCAGCTATCATAACAACTCAAAATGGAAGTGGCTAATGGGGAATGAATCATCCAAAGGCTAAATTCAGTTAATAGATCTAAAAAGGGGGATATATGTGCTCAAACTATGTGATTAGAAGTGGTTAGGTCAAATGTTAGGATTCTATAAGTCATTGAGTGAAAATAAAACTGCCTTTTATTACTTTGGAGCCATATCTTTTTCAGCTTAACTCTGCTGCCCATTTTATGGCAGGGTGGGGGAAGTGTAGCTAGGTAACTAGGCAACCTGTGTCACAGCTTGATGTACCTGGTATGTAAAAGCCCTTTAGTTCTGAGTTAATTGTTAGAGATAGCACTTGGAAGAAGAAGGTTAAGCTTAATTAGCACATCCGCCTGGCCTTCTCTAACAGATAGTCTGGATACTATCTATCTGCGGTCTGTTCTTAGAAAGTCTGGGGAGTATCTCAGATAAGATACTTTTGTCCAGAGAAGGTCCTGGCTGGGTGTTGCTAATGATGATGATTACAAAAAAGCCTGAAGTTAGGGCTCTGGCTGTGTGACTGCTGTTAGCACAGTTGGGAAATGTTATCCAAATGCTCTAATTGTATAGGGGAAATTGTGCCCAATGAATGATCAAACACACCATTCTAGGAATGGAAAAGCTACAATAGCACATGAGAAATTCATAGCAGGAAATGGCTAATATTCAAAAGCCAGTATTACTAAGACTCCTTAAGTTTTGGCTTTATCCTCTGGAAGGACCTTTGGCTTCTTCCAGGTATAGCTTTGTCATAGTCAGCTGAACTCCTACTTCATGTTTCTGCATCCCACAGCACTGTGTAACAGTCTTGGTTGTCATGGAACTTGTGTTGTAGCCCAGGCTGGCCTTGAACTCACAGAGATCCGCCTGCCTCTGCCTCCCAAGTGCTGGGATTAAAGGCATGTGCCACCATCACCCGGCTGATGTAGTCTTTCTTAAAAGTGTTTTTTTACGGCCGGGCGGTGGTGGCGCACGCCTTTAATCCCAGCACTCGGGAGGCAGAGCCAGGTGGATCTCTGTGAGTTCGAGGCCAGCCTGGGCTACCAAGTGAGTTCCAGGAAAGGCGCAAAGCTACACAGAGAAACCCTGTCTCGAAAAACCAAAAAAAAAAAAAAAAAAAAAAAAAAAAGTGTTTTTTACACTAAAGTTGACAGATTATAACTGAAATTGCAGCAGTAAAATCACAGATAAGGGGGTCTAGAGTTCATTCTGTAGTTATGTATAGATATATAGAGATGCCTTTCTTTTCATTTCATTCTCATTTCTTTTCTCAGCTAAACAGTCTTCATATGACAGTATTATATTAAACTAGTTTCTTATTGCTGGTGCTTGAGTTAGCCTAGTCTTTTTGATGTCACGCAGTGTTGTTATGAATACTCTTGTGCATACCTCTTCATATTTTCATCAGTGTATCACTGAGCTTCCTAGGATTGCTAGATTTGTGTTTAAAAGCAAGATGATTCTTCTGTAGGCATATTTGTTGCTATGACAGAAGTAACTTTAAAAAGTAAGAGTTTCAGGAGGCAGAGGCAAGTAGGTATCTGTACATTTGAGGCCAGCCTGGTCTACATAGTAAGTTCCAGGACTGTGTAGAGAAACCCTATCTCAAAGAGAAGGGGGAAAAAAAATGAGAGTTTATTTTCATGTACAGGAAGTCCATCACTGCAGGGAAGGCCTGACAGTAGGAGCCTGGAGCTGCTGATTACATTGCATTCACAGTCAGGAAACAGAGAGAAACAGCCCAGGACTCTATCTAGCTCATGAGTCATGCTGTTCACATTTAGGGTGGGTCTTCCCACCTCAATAACCTAACCGAGATAATCCCTCACAGACATGCCCAGAGGTTTATCTGTTTGCTTATCTTCAATCTTATAAAGTTGACAATATTTATTAACTGTCATATGTTCACTCCTTGTCTAGTTGATATTCAAATTTAACACTTGTAAGTCATAACTTCTCCTTATTCCAAGAAGCTTGTAGCATTTCATAATGCAAAATGCATTCAGTCTAGTTTCAAAAGTCCCTGTAGTCTTTAGCAGTTCCAACACCACAACGTAAAAGTGTAACTGTAGCCAGACAGTGGTTGCTCATACCTTAATCCCAGCACTCGGGAGGCAGAGGCAGGTGGATCTCTGTGAATTTGAGGCCAGCCTGGTCTACAGAGTGAGTTCCAGGACAGCCTGGGCTGTCTCGAGGTGGGGAAAAGTATAACTGTAATCTCTTAACTGTAAGCCCTTCTCACATAAAACCAAGTTACCTACTTCCGGCATACAGTGGCTCAAAGTAAATATTCTATTTTAAAAGGAAGAAATGGGGCAGAGCAAAGAATGATCAAACCAAAGCAAGACCAAAAACCAACAAGGAAAACACCAAAACCCATGCCTCCATATTGGCATTTGGGGCTTCTGTTGGACGCATTTGTGACCTAAAGGGTTTGGATAGCCCCGCTCCCCAAGCTCTGTTGCCTCAGCACGTACACTCTCTTGTGCCAGTTCTACTTCGTACCTGCAGCTTTCCTTGGCAGACGACGTGATTCTGGCATCTCCAACTAACTGAGGTCTCCATTTTGAACTAGGGTTTACCTTCACAGCTTTACACAGGCTGGCCTCTCAGGAACTCCAATCCTGCCATATATCACCTGTCCTCAGCAGCTTTCTGAAACCATAGTATAAGATTCCACGATTCACACAGTGTTATGTCTTTTATGCCTCAGAAACCAGTTCTGTGTGGATGATACTACCAAGTTCTGCTGCCAGCTCAGGATGTAGCCTCCTTGGACCACAGTGTAGCAACTTCAGTGTGTCAGTCCTGGTCAGACACTTCCCTGGCTATTGCTTTTCAGGAACAAGGAACCCTTTCAGTTACATTCTTGGTTTAGACTACCTCCTGTCAGATGAATTTGCATTTTCACAAGTCTGAGCTTTGATGGGTAGGGTCTTGTCCCCAGGGCACCTTTCCGTGCCGAATAGGTTTCTCTTTAATAATTACAGCCTCTTTTCAACAAGGGCCTCAATTGCAACTTTAAACTTGCTCATGCTCACCAGGCACTGTTGGTGCAGACCTTTAATCCCAGCACTTGGGAGGCAGAGGCAGGTGGATCTCTATGAGTTCAAGGCCAGCCTGGTCTACAGAGTAAGTTCCAGGACAGGTTCCAAAGTGACACAGAGAAACCCTGCCTCGAGGGGGAAAAAAAAAAAAAAAAAAAAAACTTTGCTCATGCTCTTTCCTGCACAGACTGCACATTTTTAATGTCTTTGCTTCACATAGATCTAGATGACAGCAGAAATCAGTGGCCACACCATAGCCTAAATGCTATCCTACCCTGAAATTTCTCCCGTCAGATTAATTAGCCCATTACTCCTGTATTTAACTTCACTCAAGTTCTCATGACATGGGTAAAATGCAGCCAAATCCTTTGCCAGAATATCATGTGGATGGCTTCTAGCCCAGTTATTGATAAGTCTGTGGTTGCCTCTGAAGCCTCATAAGCTGGGACTCCACCATCTAGATTTCTTTCAACATTCTTCCAAGCTCTCATAGGAATGGCCCACTAAGATTTGCTTACAGAGCTCAAGGGCTTTTCTAGCCTGAAATTCCAAAAGTCTTCAACATTCCTCCCATAAACCAGTTCCAGTGGCTCATCCAGTGGTTTATTAGAGCAGCAGCCCCACTCCTGGTACTGGTTTTTTTATTCATTACTTATCCTATTACTGTGACAGAATTTCTGACAAAGGCAACTTTAAGGACCAGCAAGATGGCTCAGCCGGTAAAGGGACTTGCTGCAAAGTCTGGCAACTTGAGCTTGATCCCCAGGACTCACTTGGTAAAAGGAGAGAACTGACTCCAAAAAGACCTCTAACCACACATATCATGGCATATGTGTACTTACATACATATGTACAACACACACACACAATTTTTTTTTTATTTACAACATAAAACGAGAGACATAATAACAAAACAAGAGAGTGGCATGTAGTTAAAGGGAAGTCCATCATGGCAGAGAAGGCATGGCTCCATCGTCTATAGTAGGAAGCAGAGTTGTTGTTTTTTACTCTTTTGGGGGACCTGCCACTCAACTCCCAAATAAATCACACACAAGGAGTCTTATTATTTCTTATGAATGCCCGACTTTAGCTTGGCTTGTTTCTTGCCAGCTTTTCCTAACTGTAAATTAACCCATCTGTCTTTTGCCTGTGGGCTTTTACCTTTCTCTATTTTTTGTATACCTTTCCTACTTACTCTGTAGCTGGTTGTGTAGCTGAGTGGCTGACCCTGATGTCCTTCTCCTCTCGATCCTAGCTCTCTCATCTCCCAGATTTCTCCTTCTATTAATTCTCTCTGCCTGCCAGCCCCGCCTATCCTTTCTCCTGCCTCAATATTGGCAGCTCAGCTCTTTTTTAGACCATCAGGTGTTCTGGACAGGCACAGTAACACAGCTTCACAGAGTTAAACAAATGCAAAATAAACAAAAGTAACGCACCCTAAAATAATGTTCCCAACATAAAGTGATAAGTCTGGTGCTGTGTTTACTTTATCCTTTTTGTGCAGTATCTGGGACATCAGCCCATGAATGGTACTGTCCTCATTTAGGGTATGTCTCCTTACCTCAATGATCTAGCCTAGATAATCCCTCACAGACCTGCCCAGAGGCTTATCTGTTTGGTCATTGGTCCAGTTGACAATGTTACCCTTCACACAGTATAAAATAAATACTATTTGATGAATAACCATAGTAAAAAAATATTATGCCCCTGTTTGTACAAATGCATAGAAGTATCACAATTACCTCACTATTAACAGTCTATTTCACTTTAAAAAAAAAAAATGGTTACAATGCTAAATAACCTGCTAATGGACTTTGACTCAAGAGTTTTCAAAACATAGACCCAAGGTTGTTGGAGAGATGATTTAGCAGTTAAAAGCACTATTTGCTCTTCTTGGGGACCCAGGTTCAATTCCCAGCACCCACATGGTAATTTACACTCTAGTTTTAGGGGTCTGAAGCCCTCTTCTACACACATGGAATACATGCAAGTAAAACACTTATACATAAAATACTTTCTTTAAAATGGAAATTTAGCCAGGCGGTGGTGGCGCACGCCTTTAATCCCAGCGCTCGGGAGGCAGAGCCAGGCGGATCTCTGTGAGTTCGAGGCCAGCCTGGGCTACAAAGTGAGTTCCAGGAAAGGTGCAAAACTACACAGAGAAACCCTGTCTTGAAAAACCAAAAAAAGAAAAAAAAAATGGAAATTTAAAAAAAAAATCCAACATCAACCCAAAGAATGGGCAAACTTTTTATGAGAGAGACAGCTACTGGATGTTTTAGGCTTGTGAACCATTCATGACCTTAGCTCTCTGCCTCTTCTCATTGTAACCAAGAGCCATAGGCTGTACTTAAATAGACATGGCTGGATATTACAGACTGTTTTAGATTGGTCAGTCTCCCCAACCCCAAGAGCTGGGGTCAAGTCAGCTTCCCTGAAACACAAAGGTATGTGGAGAACAGATTGCTGAATAGAACGAAAATTCGAGGCGAGTGTGAAATGGGCAGCAGTGGCTGTCATGTTAACCTAAGTTTTCATAAGTACTTCTTACGTAGTTAATCTCTATGCAGGTAACTCTGAGGTCTGCTCAAATAGACAGTGTTTGCTAGTGCATTGAGGAGTAGACAGATGGGAACGGTATCACATAAGTTCATTGCTCAGCTGTCTCCCACATCTTGCCCACATAAATATTCTTTAAACATATCTAAGTACCCATCTGCCTTACTCCACTCTTAGGCACTATGATAGATGCTGGGTAATCAAAAATGGTCAGAACACACCACCTGTCCATAAGTGAAGCCACCTCATTTTCCTTTTAGCTAAGATAGGAAAGGGGTTAAGGAGCTGCTGAATCCTGACGGGAAAGTGTTGGAGTTGCCAGCTTTCGAAATGGTAACTACCTCTTCAGTGTAAGAAACTTCGAAACCTTCTTCCAAAGTTACTAACCTAATATTTGCAGATATTTTAAGATACTAGTTTCAGATCATGTGATCATAGTTTTTAGCATGACTAGAGGCAAACCTTCAAAGTGGCAGTGAAACATGAATTCAGTTGAGCCCAGTTTTTTGTGAGAGCCAAGAAGATACAGGGTGAAGTCAGCATTGGTTTGAGCTGCTTCTCACTATCTGAAATAGGAGGGAGAAGACTCCCAGTCCTAAGGATTATAAGAATGAGAAGTGGGCAGAGAAAATTCAGCAGGTTACCAGCTGACACCCACTTCTACCCCCTAAAGTCCCCAGGCTGAAGCCTACCCAGGCCTCCGTGCCTTGTTCTGACTATAGTCCCTCTGCCAGGGCATCATGGAGCTAGTCTTCATTTGGGGATACTTCTTTCTGGACCATCTGAGCGTCCTTGAAACAGATGGGTCAGGGTTGAAAGCAAAAGCATAGAATGCAGCCCAGGGAAAAGTGGGATGGTAGAAACTGGAAGAGAGTAGAAAAGAACCTGGAAAAAGATTTGGCAGGAATACCCAAGACTGGCTCTTCTAACAGCCTGGGGCTTCTCTTGGTCTAATAGCATTTTGTACTAACAAGCCGTTTTCTTCTGTATACTGTTCAAAGTAATTTTACATGTTTCAAAGTACTTCAAGGACCCAAGACAGAAACCAGACTGAATTAGCTTGACGTCACAATTGTAAAAAAAATGCACAGCTGAAAGAAAGGAAGGGGGTTCAAGAAGGGTGCCAGCTCCTGAGTTAAGGTGCTGCTTGTCAGCAGCCTGGAGTGGCAGCCCCACAAGCCGGTCTCCAGTATGTGTTCTCTACAGCCACCCACCCCTTAGTAGGATAGTCAGCGTTAATCTCTCCTCCCTAACCCAGAGTTCTCTCTTCCTTAGATACTTTGTGGGAAAGAGATTCCTCGCTGGATCAACCGACTGGCCTACTTCAGCTCCTGTATCCCCTTTCTACAGAGTTGCCTCCCGAAGGAGTGGCTCACTCCTGCTGCACTGCAGTCCAGTGTCAGCCAGGAGCTCCAGGATGAACTGGAAGAAGCAGAGGATGCAGCCGCTTCCGCTGCCATGGCAAGTGCTGCAGCTGGTGCCAGAACTGGGCAGCGTCACACTAAACTATGAGCGTCTCCAAAGTCACACCTTCAGAACTATCTCTGGCAGTTGAATATCACTAGAGAAAAGAAAACAGAGTAAATGTCCTTTGGATATTTTGTATGCAAAGATGGCTCTCCCCCAAATCCCAGTTTTTCAGCTCAGGATTATATTTGTAATCAAAAACAAAAACAAAAAAAAGAAGAAGAAAAATCACTTGGCGCAGAGGGAAAACTTTATATGAAGCTGCCCTCTTTTTTTTTTTTTTTAATCCACTTGTAAATTTGGATTCACTTCCTCTGTTTTCTACAAGCTCTGTTAAATTACGTTTACAGTATTTTGTATCACTGTTTACAAATCTTGCATGGACTTCTGCCACCGTGAAAGAAGAAAATCTTCATCTTCAAATATTAGGCAGGTCATCTTTGTACACATCCTGAAAATTGCCAGAGCTACAGCATAAAAAGTAGGCACATGAAGAAGTACCTACATGGTTAGTTCCCATCACCTTCTTAAGAGCTGTGTGTTAGATTTGTATTTGTTTTGTTACCATTTTTGGCACCCAGATACAGGAATCCAAACTGGCCTGACATGAAGGAGCACACACATAACCCAAGGGTTTGGGGCCCTGGGTCAGTTCCTCTCCACCCCCTTCCTATTCTGAGTAGCACATTTCCCAAGGTGCCCGTGGAGCAGCTGGTTTTCATCCCAAATATGCCAACCTCGGCAGGGTGGTATTCTTGTATCTGCTGGCTTGATGCCTCAATTCTATAATGAAGATGTTTTCATGGAAGACACTCTTATTAACTAACAAGTGTTTTTGCACATGTGTTGGGGGAGGGGCTTCATTTTTATTTTAATACATACTAAACTCCCTGCACAGGATGTTTTGGTGGGATGGGAGTATCCTAACCTAGCTTCCTGAGCAGCAGTACAAACTGACATTAAACTGCTTTTTAACTAGTCAGGCTACCTTTTATACTAGACATTGAAAACTAGAGTCTAAAGAAACACACACCCCAAAGGTAATTCTTTAATATTTAATACTTTGTGTACACCATGTCAGAAATGGCTTGTTGGAGTTTATTAGTTCATGATGAGAATAGTTTCGCCTCCTGATAGAAATTCTATTTTCATTGCTCTCTTGTTGAAAAATCATATTTTTGTGTGTCTTAAATTCATCTTTTTATGTTCTCTCAAATGTGTGTCTCATACATAACATAATCTTAGGAATGAAGTTGTCGCTACAGCTAAGTCTTCTTTAGTAAAGAAGTTGTCTGCTAGAGTCTACCCTCAGTTGACCCTTGGATGTAAGAACCAATCATTACATGTCACAATCAATGTTCTGCCTTAAGAGTGAGTGTCCTGTGTAAAGTAGTGGATGCAGCATAGAAACATCCAAGGCACACTGACTGCAGCTTTAGATACTTCATTATTTGAAAATGAACATTTCTCTATGTGAGGATACATATCTTTGAGTAAATTACATCTTTAACTTTTCCATGAGCTGATTTTGATTGACACTTAACATAAGCACACCCTCTCTAGGGAAAGTAAACCTTGGGTTATAAACTCTGGCCTAAGGAAAAAGAAGCCACTTTGAGCTGTTTGACTGTTCTGTTTCCAGAGAAGAAAGCCGTTGCAAGTTACTCTGCTCCATGAGGGGCAGAGCATGTGTTTCAGGAGCCATGCAGCAGGACAGAATATGCGGTCTTTATGAAGAGTTGACTTGGTTCAGGTCTGAAAATGAGACTTAGGACAAAACACTAATGCTCTCCAGGAGGTTGTTCACTAAAAGAAGAGCCCTAGCCCTCAAGCCCAGGTTAGTAGGAAATGCTTGGTACAGTTGACTTGGGGTTTTTTATTTATTAATCATGTGGATCATGGTGTTTTGTAACCCATTGAGATGTAAATGTTTTGACTCTGCTGTTGACTGAAGGGAATGGCCCCTCAGACATTTGTGGGTAAAAAGCCAGGAACAGCTCCTCAGTGCTCACCCATATTTCAGCAGCTCAACACACAAGTAACTTTCTGTCCTCACATCTGTCTGTAGCATTTGAAGTTTGAAGGGGTATAAAGGTCTTCTGGGAAATAAACAGTGCCTGCTCCAGTTACCTGAAAATCAGCAGGTCAAATTCTGGACATGAGATTCCTTGCAGTCTAGTGTACCTGAGGTTGAAAGAGAAAGAAAATCTCAGTGAGGACCTTCTCTACAGTGCAAGTTAAGAGTAGGTTAAATTAATTTTGCTTTTCTTGCCCTTGGAGGAAAGCAATCTTGTTCTCAACCAGAACTTATAAGAAAAAATCCCAAGTCAAAACTCTGGTCATGAATTTACATGTGATCCATGGAGTCAAATACAGCTTCTGTAGTGTAACCAAGTGAGATCATTCTACTGGTAGGTTGAACAGTAATAGTGGTAAAAGACCAGACAGCTCGTTTCTGGTACTTGTTTAAATACGACTGAGGGCATCAACTTTAGAAGTGTAACGTGGGGCTGTAGAAGGTGGTGATTGTTTTAGAGCACCTCCAGGCCTGAACTCCAGCCAACTATTGCTCTGACTCACAGCAATAGCATATTACCCATCACCAGCATCTTACAGAGCAGGGAATTCCAGGGTTAGTCCATTGATAGCCTTGTGTGTGTGTGTGGAGATTAGGCACCACGGACAGCTGCAGAACTCTGTTTCCATGGCTGCTTCTATCACAAGACGGGTAGAAACACATTCACTGCTTCAGGGCTCCAAGCCATGTGTTGTTTTCTTGCTCCATTAGATATTTCCTGTAGCTTTGCTGTATGCTGTGTCTGCTTCAAATGACTGATTTTCAAAGTTAGCTTTGTCAGCAGTTGGTCATCCTGCCATGACGTCCCATTCTTGTCAGTCTGGTTTGAGAGTGTAGCTCACTGTTAGACTGTCATTGTCTGCTCAGTCTATCCACACCCATCTCCACTGTCAACAGGTGGACAGCTGTCAATGACTCTTCGTGGACCTGAAGAGAGATTCTTGTGAAGTTGAATGCAAGTGTGCTGTCCTTCACAGTGTTTATAAACACCAGGAACCTTCACTTTTGCTACCTTGATATAGCATTGGGTTATCTATCATGTTACAACATTGAAATACATCGATTTATTAAAAACTACTTTTATAAGAAATGTTTTACAGTTCTTTCTGACCTCTAAGAGACAATGCTGTTCCGTACTTGTTCTGGGAAGGGGTTGTTTGTACAATCCAGGAGTCCCATCTGCTCTGCAGGAACGTGGCCAGCCCCTCTGTGACATGTCTTTCTTGTAGTCACAGCTTCCCTCACTCAAATGGTGATTACTCTTGGGCACAGGCAGTAGGTAGCAGCGCCGATTTCTGGAGAATGGAGGCGGAGTGGGCCGACTTGACGGCTTTCCCAACCCCTTCAGCAGTGAAGTAGGAGCCCGTGTGCTTGTGCTCCTTAGTTGCCGTTAGCCTCTTCTGCTTGGTACTCCAACCTGAACCTTGGCCTTCACCTCCATTGGCCTTTTTGTACCTTGCTCAATGGTTTCCTCCCCTGATTTAAACTCTTCCCCTCGAATTAAGTCTTATCAAGTAAATGAATAGTAGTTTTTATGGTCTACCAAGATTTGTCCACTCTGCCAAAAAAGAGTGATCTACTCTAACTAGGCTCTTCTCACCTCAGGGACACTTCCCATAATTTCCTAATAAACTCAGATCTGCTAAAACAACTTAAAGGTACTCCCTCCAAAAAGAATGCCAGTAATACTAGGGAACAGTTAACTTTTTTTAATTGTCCCTAAATGTATCCGTGTATTGGCTTTGCTCTAATTTTCTGGAAGTCTGTGCTAAGGAAGATTAATGACTTCCTATACTTTCTAAAAGGTCAGTTAGTAGCCAACAGCTACTTGCTTTCTTATGGTAGCAAACAGAGCTTCTCTCTTACCTTTGTCCCGGGGGCTGCACTTTAAGCTGTAGCCTGGGGGGAATTCTGTTCCCCCAGTGACGGCTTTACCTAAATCTCTGAAGTTCTAATCAAACTCCAGATTCAAAGGCTAGGAGAGTAGCAACTGGCTCATTTCCTGTCTCTGCTGAGGTCCAGGAAGTCTCTCTCCTCCCACACGCCCCAACTAAAAAACCCGTGCTCCACTCCTCCCTGCTGCTTCCTGTCAGCTGGTTGCTAACCGCCTCTCAGAGCCCAGGTTAAGTCTATTAACACAAATGCAACACATCTTTGCCTAGTTAAACAAATACTCCACAACAGAGAACTGCTAAGCATTCTCAGACCTGTCTAGTTCCTCTCAACACACCTTGACTCAAACTGCAAATTTGAGCAATTTTCTTTCTATCCAAACCAAGGGAACACTAAAGAAATGTTAGCACACCTCTCCACTGGCTCAGGGACCTATTTATTTCCAGAGACCAGATGAGTCTTGATGTGCTCTACAGCCCTGCCCTGGCTGGGAAGAATTCACAGTCCCACTTGAGAGTGACCCCCTCCCATGCTGTTGAGGGCTGCCATTTCAAAGCCTTGCCCTGGCCCCTCACACTGGAGAGCACTCACTTGAAATGGGCCTCAAGTTGAGGAGGACATTGGCTATCACCTTGTCTTCTATCCTATCCCAAACTCACAGGCAGCCAGTGGATTTAGTGCTGGGACAGCCTCGATCTACTTCTGAAGCCCTAACTGTATCTCAGATCTCAGGCTACCCATAGAAACTACATGAGTTGGAGGACTTGGGTACAGTTACTCAGGTTGCTAAACCAGACTCCTCAAAGCAGCTTGAATGCAGCTTGCTTGACTGTTCCAAATACATGTGTGAAGTGAATAACAAATTAAGAAGGGCAGTTTGGAGCTGGAGTGGTGGCTCAGCAGTTAGGAGAACTGGCCGTTCCTCCAGAGAACCTGGGTTCCTGTAACTAGTCCCTGGGGCATCTGAAGTCCTCTTCTGGCTCTTTGACCTCACATGGTACACAGACATACATGCAGGCAAAACACTCATTTAAAAAAAAAATTAAGGTAGTTTGGTCCACCTGGGGGTGGGGTCTCAGTGTAAGTGGCCTGTCCTTATCCCCTCAAATATGAGCTGGAACTTTCCAGTGGCAAAACTGGAATATGGCCTGAGTGAGCAGAGGCTGCCAGACTTGGCCAAAGCAAGTATAAGAAACATACCTTCCTCTTCTGCCAGCATCAGTGAACAGACACCACAGGAATACCCTAGCATTGCCCCCACAAATATTTAAAAAACAAATTACTACCTTAGACTGAAGACAAAAGAAAAAGCAAAATCCTTTTGTTCTACCTCTGACGTGTTTGGGGATGTGCTAGGTCACTTAAATACATTTCATTTATCACAACATCCTGTGTGTCACAAACACAGTTGAGAGGTTATTAGCCTAAAATCACACAGATTTCCTGGTTAAAGTGACTGTCCAGCAGCCTAGATAGGTGAACCATTGAAGGACTTAGTCATTGGTTCCCCTACAAAATTCAGTAGAGGTGGAGGCAGGATTTCCCAAGTTTTTGATAGGTTTGAGTCAACCTATACAAATCATTGAAAAAGTAACCACAAAATAAAACTTGAACCTGAGCACTTTAGAGAAAACTGTCTAGAAGCCCCTAGTCCCTAGGCTAAGGCTGGCCTGTTTTATCTAAGGGCCACCTCCATCAATCAGCCATCCATGCTTATGTCTCATGACCAAAGACCCAAACTGCTCAGACCCCAGGGACCCTGCACATCGCCTCATCGGCCAGCTGTCCATCCTTACTATCCCCTCTTCCAGTGTGGCAAGCAAAAATGCTTTAGTAGGTGACACTTGGGGTGTTTTAAGAAGCATCTCTTGGCCACACCGTAGCCCTTGAGAAGCCCTCGAAACCTTTGTGTTCTCCATTTCTGCTTCTGTCCTTCCCACTGCAGAGCCTCTAGCCAACTGAACCTGAGCTGTCCAGTTTCACCAGATGCTACCTGCTGCTTCCCACTCTTCTGCTCTTGCTGTCTTCTCCAGCCTTTTCCTGTCCTCATTCCCAGTGATTACATCCCCACAGATGGCCCATGCCATTTGCCTCTGTCATCTTGGCACCCTGACCCCCTACTTGCCAGCCCCCTCCTCAGTCATGTTCATCATTCTACGCCCACACGTTTCATCATCCATTCCCAGGTAATAATCACTGTCATTGTCCCAGTCTCTATCACTTTAACCCTGAACACCAGGAATGTTCTAAACCACTTCTGGAATCTTTTGTTTGTTTTTTTCAAGACAGGTTTTCTCTGTGTAGCCCTGGCTGTCTTGGAACCTTGTAGACCAGGCTGGCCTTGAACTCAGAGATCCACCTGCCTCTGCCTCCGAAGTGCTGGGATTAAAGGCATGAGCCATGCCTGGTCACTTCTGGAATCTTTGTTCCAAGCATTTCTGACCATTAACTTTAGGGTAACCTGGTCCACTGCACTACAAGAAGTCATTGACCTTTTCAAGAACCCAAAGCATTAAACCTAGCAATTACTAATGTCTCCCCCTAAACCCACCTCTTTCTCCTCTCACCCAAACCAAATCCTGTGGCCAGCAACTAAGTCATTTCCTCCTCAGGGCCCTCTGCCACTTCAGTTCCCCTTTATTAAAATCTGGCGGGCTAGCACGATTGGGATATAGATTCTGCCAGAGTCTAGCTGCCTCTGTGTGGGTTGGCTTGACCTGATGTCTCTGTCCACAAAGCAGCGGGCACTCACCACTGCACCATGGCCTACTCTTGGTCCCTTGGAAGTCAGCTCCCCCTTGTTGGAAGCTCAATTGAGACCCTCACTTGATGCCTCAGTACAAAAATGTCGGGTCAATTGGCCTCTCATCTCAATCTCCAGGCTCACAGAATTTGTCTCCAGAGACACTGCTACCGTGGGAGGTGCTCCCTACTTTTGTCAAATGTCCCCCACCCTCGGCTTCCCAGACTTTGTCTCTAACGATTTTACTCCCCATGCCTCAACATCGAATTTCCTCTTTCCTATCAGCAGGTAGCGCAGGGGATCTCCTCTACAATGTCCCCTAGAGTCCTGCTATGACAAAGTGAAACTTCTCCATCGCCACAACCAAAATATGCCAGCTCCATGTCCCAGTCACTATTTTGAAAATCACCTTAATTTTGAATGATGTATAATCTAATAGAACTTAGGTCTGGGAGTGGAGCTCCCAGTGTATCAGGTGGGAGAACACTTGCCTAGTATTTGCAAAGCCCTGAAAAGTAGAGGGGAGAGATGTACATAATTGTATGTACAATTTAAAGGGTAATAAAATGAATAACACGCTCTGTACCTACCACTCAGCTTAAATAACAGGCCTGGAGAACATGTCTAGGCCCCTCCCCCATTTCTACCTCTTCCTTCCACCAGAAGGGGAACCACCATCTTGAAGTTCATGTACATTGTCCCTTTGGTTTTTTTCTTTATGGTTTTATTACCTGCATATGCCTATTTTTGAGCTTTGTATAAATGAAATCATATATATCCCATGGTTTTTAAATTCTCTATTTTTATAATTCATGCATATTAATATGTATAGTTCTAACTCGTCTCCACTGCTGTATTGTATTCTACTGTATTATACAAACACACCATGATTCTGTTTATATATTCTCCCTTTGATGGATGTTTGAACTGTTCCAGGTTTCTCACTGATGAGCAATACTTTGTGAATTCTCTAAGGCATGTCTGCGGTTGTGAGGATCTCTCTAGGAGCTGCTAGGAATGTATGTGTTCAAACTTATTGATGTAGAAAAACAATATACTCTTATTACACTTTTATTAAATAAAATCCTGTTCAGCCCTCTATCCATCTGCTAATCAAACAGAACTCCATGATCCAGTTATTCTCTTAGAATATCACATAATGAAATTTCTCAGAGCTTTGCCTTAAAAATATTTTTCATAACTAAAGGAATCAGACAAATGAAAATCATACTAACCTCCCACACAGCCAATGGGAAAGATAACACTGAACATTGAAAAAGTAGTTTTAAAGAAGTCTAGTCAAGCTGGGCACAGTGTGCACGGCTGTAATCCCAGGTTTGGGAGACCAAAGCAGAATTGTGAGATTGGGACCAAGTGAATGGCCCAGCAAGAGGTGTCTCAAAAAACTTAAAAATGGCCGGGCGGTGGTGGCGCACGACTTTAATCCCAGCACTCGGGAGGCAGAGCCAGGCGGATCTCCGTGAGTTCGAGGCCAGCCTGGGCTACCAAGTGAGTTCCAGGAAAGGCGCAAAGCTACACAGAGAAACCCTGTCTCAAAAAACCAAAAAAAAAAAAAAAACAAAACAAAACTTAAAAATGTATGCCTTGTTCTCTGTAGAATGACACTTAGGAATAGTATGATTCAAGACTGAGCAGCAGAGCCTGGTTAGACTTTCAAAGCTTTAAGGAATAAATTAAAAATAGAAGTGTCTGTTGGGCCTGTGTGATGGCCCAGCAGGTAAAGGTGCTTACTGCCCAGGCTGACAACCTTAGTTCAATCCACTGGGCCCACGTGACAGAAGGAGAGAACTGACTCTCACAAGTTGTCCTCTGACCTCCACGTGCACACTGTGGCACACATACATCCCTCACACACATACACACGAATGAATGTTTTCAAAAATCTGTTAACTCCAGAGAAACCTGGGACCTCGTGTGTCCTCTGTGATAACATGCAGGCTTGGCTGCAGGGTTGGACATGGCACCGAGTAGTCCTAAAACTTGCACAAACTTGGAAAATTTCTCTGACAGGTCAGTTGAAGACTGGCTATTTTTCTTCCACAAACAGGCTTGAAAGATCAAAGCACTTGATACCCCACAGGATATAGGGTTTATCATAACATCAGAGTCCATATTTTGTCCAAGCCACCTGAGGTAGTAAATGCTTTGTCATGTGGCTTTGCCATTCCCACCACCGGGCTTTAGTTCCTGTTACTTGTATCTTTGTTAGGTGACACTGCCCATGTCTGCTGAGTGTAGGCAGACCTCTTCTCACTTTTGACGTATACGGTCATGATCATTAATGAGTGTGTTACTTTTCTTATAGACAAGATATACCCCAGCAGCTATTACTTCCGGCAGCTAGGCTCTGCCTCCACACTGCCAGAACCTCCCTGAACAGTAGCACCAGCTGTGGGCCAAGGAGGCAGTTGCAAGTCACTGAGAGACGCTTCATAGCTGTGATGGTCGCTATCAGTTGTCAGCTTGACTAACTTTGTAATCACCTAGAAGACATGATCTGGGTGTGTCTATGAAGATGCTTCCAGAGAAGATTAACGGATGAAGGCCCGCCCTCACAGGGGGCCATAGCTTCCAAGGGGCAGCCAGATACAAGGGTCTGAGGGAAGGTAGTTTGTCCCTGCCCTCAGATCCCAGCTCCTTAACCTGTAGTGAATTGTACCCTCGGCTCTCCTGGGAGCTCCAGGCCCTGGCATTGGACTGGGACTAGAGGCATCTAGCTCCATGGGCTGCGAGCTACCAGGTTGCTGCCTTCTTCATTATGCAAGTGACCACTGTAGGGCTACACACAGCCCTTAAGCGCAAGCTACTCTAGTAAATCTTATATCTACATTATGCTAGTCCTGCTCCTCTGAAGAACCCTCCTTAACGCAGATGTGGGTAGTAGACAGGAGGTTAGCTCTGAGAAGGACTGGCCAGTGGGTTCCCCAAATTAGGACATTAAAAAGATAGGACCAGGGGCCGGGCGGCGGTGGCACTCGCCTTGAATCCCAGCACTCTGGAGGCAGAGCCAGGCGGATCTCTGTGAGTTCGAGGCCAGCCTGGGCTACCAAGTGAGTTCCAGGAAAGGAGTAGAGCTACACAGAGAAACCCTGTCTTGAAAAAACAAAACAAAACAAAACAAGACCAAAAAAAAGAAGCCTCAAAAGAAGAATGAGTGGTAGTAGACCCTCTAAATGGGCCAGCTCGGGACCCTAAAACAGGATGGTGGTGGCTGAGTCCAGGTCAGATCAAACCAACTTCAGAAATTCCTCACTGGGGAGCATGTGGAACTCTGTTAGCTTTTCCCCTATCAAGTTTTTCAATTTTAGAGTGACTTAAACCCTTCTACCTATTCTTGCACCCTATGCATCTGCTTTAGAATTCTGGGTAAATTAGAATTCTGGGTAAATGGGCATCCAAAGAGAGTACACCCCTTTCCTGGAAGTGTCTACCCTGGAGAAGGCATGGGGGATGGTTTAGCAGAGAGGAGAAGTGTAAGCCCCCATGTCTGCCAGGATCAAGTTAGAGTATGTTTTTGCTTTCTTGTTTAATATCATTAAATAAACTTGAAAAGGGGTGTGTGTGTGTGTGTGTGTGTGTGTGTGTGTGTGTGTGTGTTACACACACACACATGTCATGACATGCATACATAAAGAGGTCAGAAGACATCTATCAGGGGTCTGTACTTTCCCACCACCTTTTGGGATCCGGGGATGGAACTTAGATTGCCAGGCCTACACACAAGCACCTCTACCTGCCGAGCCAGCATGCCAGCCTGCCCCAGTTAAACTCTTGATTGACGGTGGGAATTCTTCCCTTTCAAGAACATAAGAAAAGATACTTTAGATAGAGACCAGACCAGAGGAAACTGGAGATCTGTATTCTTATGAGAAGTCCTTCTCTGGGGAGGTGTAAACATCTACCCCTCCTTACACTGTTCCAAGAGTAAAGTACAGCTCCACATGAACTCATTGGGCTTGCTCACAGAACATAGGTGAAAGACTGCTTACAGGAGCATGGGAAGCCCAAAGCAGCTCCACTGGGAAGTCTTAAGCATGTATGATAGTTTCTCTGTAGCTGAAAAGATGGAGTCCCTTCTTGGTTAACTTTCCTCAACCTAGATACCCTAGCACCTCCCCAGATACCATGCAACCAGGGCTTGCAAAATCAGAATTGCATACAAATGCCTGGGAGTGGCTGGAGTCTGGGGGGGGGGGTCTAATCCCACCCCTTCCTTCTCTAGAGGACCATCAACAGTCAGCAGGCCCAGGGGTGGTGGTCTCTTGCAAGCAGGCATGGCTGACCTGATGAAGATATGTCTGTGTTACTCTGGGAATAGCACTTTATAACATCTATGTATCATCATGACTGGCTCTAGAAAGAATTGTGGGTGCTGGGAATTGAACCCAGGTCCTCTGGTAAGACAGCCCGTGCTCTTAACCACTGAGCACCTCTCCAGCCCTTTTAGAAAGAATAGTAAGGGTGGCTTTCTCTAACAGGGTTGGTGGGTCTCTAATTCCACTACAGCCAACCTTGCCCAAGTCCTCCTCGTGGTATAGAGTTAAAAAGGGTTACACACAGTTAAAGAGATTACACAAGAGAAAACACATTGTTGGCTCCTGATTCACCGTTTGTGAGAGGCAAGGAATTTAATGACTCCACATAATCTTTTGGAGCACTTCGGGAAAAATAAGGAATAGAATGATGCTGGCTGATTGCTAAAAGACCAAAGAAATGAAAGAAATAAGCTTAGAGAGGCAAGTTTCCCAGCTCCAGATGAAGACATGACCAACCATAGTTCATGGGCCTCAGGTGGCTATAAACACAATCCAATACAAAACCATAAACTTACTTAAAACATTATGAGATATTTCTGTGATTTTTTTTTTTAATGTGATTTTCCAGGATGAACTTTGTAGGTGAGATCTTGTGGCAGTGTCAAAAGGTTGGACATGCCTGCAAGGCTTCTAAGTGGGTCTTAAAGAGAACCTTCTCTCCCGCAGCCACAAACTGAAGCTGCTGAAAAGCAGTCAGAAACCCTCATCGTGTAGCTGGCTGACCTACTAAGTGAGTTAAGTCTGGGCTCAAAGTATGCCCATAAAGTGAAGATCTGGAAAACTGGGGTCCTGTAACTGGGGAAAGGCTGATGCCATTGAACACTCAGTGGTTGATGAGTTTACTTTACCCGAAGAAGTAATGTCCATCCCCACCCTCAGAAGCAGATGCATCCCAGTCCTGCTGCTATCTGCTGCAGAATCACCCTCTGACATTGCTTGAGGTAATAATGCTGTCATATATATATATAAAACTTCAATGACCTTCTTGCCCATCTATCTTTGCCTCTAGATTTATAACCAGACTCAGGGCTAAACAGGCCCTGTGATGGCTGTTCTTAGATGTCAACTTGATTATAGCTGGAATGAACTACAATCCAGAAATGGAGGGCACACTTGTGATCTGGATCTTGAGGCTGGAAGACATAGGATTTTGATCTGGATATTGAGTCGGGATGACACATACCTCTAATCCAGATCTTAAGGCAGGAAGGCACACCTTTAACCTGGGCCACACTTTCTGCCAGAGGCCTACATAAGGACAATGGAAGAGTGAAGAGTTTTTCACCTGCTTGCCCTTGCCTTGTCCGCACATCCATTCCGTCACTGGAATTCAGCAAATACAGAAGACCAGGCCAGCGAGACACCCAGCCACACAGGACTGAGCAACTCTAGATTCTTGGACTTTTCATTCACAGCTAGTCATTGTTGGACTGCAGCCTGTAAGTCGTTCCAATAAATTCATAGATAGATAGATAGATAGATAGACAGACAGACAGACAGACAGATAGATAGATAGATAGATAGGTAGATAGATAGAATTACAAAAACATATACAAATATATATATTTCATGTATGTGTGTGTGTGTGTGTGTGTGTGTGTGTGTGTGTGTGGAGAGAGAGAGAGAGAGAGAGAGAGAGAGAGAGAGAGAGAGAGAGAGAGATATTCATTCCATAAATTCTGTGACTCTAGAGAACCCTAATGCAGGCCCCTAGAAGTGAGGTACAGAGTGACCCATATAGAAGTGCACTACACCACTAAAGGATTTTCAAGCTCTGGGGAATATGCATAGGGATGGATTTTAGGGGTGTAGGATAATGGTGGAAGGAACATAAAATCATATCAGGCTAGATTTATCATCATTGCTTCATTGAGCAGAGTCTGAGTTTAACGTTAAGGTCCCTCAGTTTCAAAACAAAAAACAAAAAAAACAAAAAAACAGGTACCTCCAGGTGTGGTGGTGTACGCCTTTAGTGCCAGTGCTTGGGAGTCAGAGGTGGGCAGATCTCTGTGAGTTCAAGGCCAGCCTGGTCTACAGAGTGAGTTCCAGGGCAGTCAGGGCCATGTAGAAAGACTCTGTCTCAAAACAAAAAACAGAGTGCCAATAATCTTTATGTGATGGCTCAGCTCTATTTGAAGTATAGATCCAAACACCTACTGTGAATGCGCTGGAAATGCTGGTATCCTTTGGCTTAACCATGGGAGGATGCAAAGGCCAGAGAAATCGTAATGCTGGAATGCACTTTCTGGGTAAAACACACTACCACAGGAAGGAAGACTTGTGAGCGGGCACCAGCCCACTTGAGCTCTGCCATTGCTCATGCTTGTATGCCAGGTCTTACCACGGGAACTGCAGCTGCGCAGTCAGATAACGTAAGTGTCATGGAGCCCAGAGTAGCCAGGGCCAAGTGGCAGCTCTGGATGGCCAAGGGTAAGGTGAGCAGCCAAGGTCACTCAGTGATCACGATGGTCGGACTCATGTAGACCTATAGCACTGGCTGATTGATCATGGTGCCCCCAAAGTGACACAGATGGGAACCTACTAAAAATCCATGCTAGACCTGTGTAAGCAGAAAAACTCCAGAGCAAATGAACCAAAGCTATCATGAATCACAGCAACGGAGCATCATGGCCCCACAACCAATTTCCAGACCTGAGACCTTTTTTTGGGGGGTGGGGGGAGAAACAGGGTTTCACTATGTATCTATCCCTGGCTCTGGCTGTCTTGGAACTCACTCCGTAGACCAGGCTGGCCTTGAACTCATAGAGATGTGTACCAGGCTTTTTCTTTTTGAGCTACCAACCAGCTCCCCAAATCATGATGTAGAGACTTATTATTAGTTTTGAATGCCTGGCCTAGCTTAGGCTCCTTTCTGTGAGCTCTTTTCCCTTAAATTAGCATGTTTCTCATTACCTACTTTTTGCCTGTTCATCTCTGATGGAAGTCACGACAGGAACTCAAACAGGGCAGGATCCCAGAGGCAGGAGCTGATGCAGAGGCCATGGAGGGGAGCTGCTTACTGGCTTGCTTCCCATGGCTTGTTCAGTCTACCTTCTTATAGAAGCCAGGACCAGCAGCCTGGTCCTGGGATGGTACCGCCCACCATGGGCTGGGCCCTCCCCCATTGATCACTAAATGATAAAATGCCTTACAGCTGAATCTCAAGGAGGTATTTCCTCAGGTAAAGCTCCTTCCTCTGATGACTCTAGCTTGTGTCAAGTTGACACACAAAACCACCAAGTACAGACATGCTGGCCAAATAGTGAATTTGGATTGTTGGACCTTGGTGTTTTGTCTCAGGACTGAGTCAGTGGCCAAATAAGGGAGTGGACCTTGGGGGCTAGCTTTAGGAATGCAATCTAACGGTGTTAGCAAGGGGGAGACCGGTAAAAGACAAAACCCACCGGGGCCTTGTTTGCCATGCTTGGGCCTGCTAGAGCTCTTCATCCCCACCTATGTGTTTTATTATTGGGTCACCGGCTGTTGGGTAAGTGGGCATCGTTCTTTCTGGCTCCTTCCTGCTGACATTGGGGCACTGTTGTTAGGGACTCAAGGGAGCTGGATTGTTGGTCAAGGTCAGGAAGAGCAGGCTGTGTCAGTTGATGTCCATATTTTACGGGACCATCTGAAGCAAAGGAAGTACGGCGGCGTTGGAGCGGTTTGTGAGGATGGACTGTCTTGGGCTAGTTGCTTTGGAGCCATCTAGGATGCAGATTCCGAGGGAACATCGGGGGCTGCCGAGTTGTTTCAGATCCCTTTCTTTCCCTCTATGCTGTTGTTTGGACTCCCAAACATTTACTGTGGCTCAAAAACATAAACCTGCGGCCCTTCCTACAATATAGATTTCAAGACAGATAACAAACAGTGGTAATGCTACTGTATCTAAAACGTTTATCTCTTCTTATAAACTTAAAAAATGAAGAGCTCTAGCAGGCCCAAGCATGGCGAACATGGCCCCGGCGGGGTTTGCCTTTTACCCTTCTCCTCGCCAAAAACCGTTAGATTGCATTCCTAAAGCTAGCCCTCAAGGTCCCCTCCCTTATTTGGCCACTGACTCATTCCTGAGACAAAACACCAAGGCCCAACAATCAAAACTCATTATTTAGCTAACATGTCCAGTCGGGACTTACCGACTCACCCTACCACAAACTCTCCCTTTTTCTCCTTAAAAAACCCACTCCTGCTTGCTGCTGCTGCTGTCTTCCTTTGTGGACTCCCCCACCCCACCCCATCTCACCCCGCTTTCCCCTCTCGGGTAATAAACCTCCTTTGTTCTGAGAATTTGGTGTCTGAATGTGTACTATTCTTGAGGGGCCGCCCTCCCACCGTGGGGCCCTGAGCTCATCGTGAGGTGGTGGCTTCCTCAGTCCTGAAATGCACAATTGGGACAAATATACTTAAGAGCTGGCAGAATCCCCACACTGGTTCCCCTGTCTGTAGAGGGAGTGGGGACTATTATTATTGAAAAGGCCAAAAGGAATCCATTAAAGCTGCCTCTGCCCTGGAAAACAGTGACCTGAAATCAGTGTGGAATCCCTGCAGGGCCTGAAGAAACCAGTGCCAGGAAGAGACTTGGAAGAAGCAGGTTTGTGGTGGCCTCCAGACCTCTGCTTCACTCTGTCTCCTGTTTGGCCTGTGCAGAAAATGGATGGATCTGGAGAAAGACTGTCAATTATCATAAGTTTAATCAAGTGGCAATTCCGATGCAACTGCTGCCCCAGATGTGGTCCTGTAAACTGTCACATCTCCTAGCCTCTAGTACTGTCAACTGATATTGCAAATGCTTTCTTCTCCATAATCATCTGTAATGCCTACCAGAAGCAATTTGCTCTCAGCTGGCTAGTCCAGCAGTACGCCTTCACTGTCCTCCCTTAAGGGTATGTTAATTTTCAGGCCTGTTTCACAACTCAGTTCAAAGAGAACTGAATCTCTTGTTTCCTCCACAATGTACAACACAGATCCGTTACATTGATGTGTTAGAACATGGGTCTGCCTCTTTAAGAGGCCAGGCACTCTTAAGAGGTGAGATCTCGGGCTGGAGAGATGGCTCAGCGGTTAAGAGCACTGGCTGCTCTTCCAAAGGTCCTGAGTTCAATTCCCAGCAACCACATGGTGGCTCACAACCATCTGTAATGAGATCTGGCGCCCTCTTCTGGCATGCAAGGATACATGCAGGCAGAACACTGTATACATAATAAATAAATCTTTTAAAAAAAAAAAAAGAGGTGAGATCTCCCAGCCTGAAGAAATCAGGCCACACACAACCCCCCTTCAGCTCTCACCCTGGGACAGAGAATTAAGGTGTTCTGGGAGCTGTTAAGAGTGTTTACTGTGCTGAGTTCTGAGGCCAGCCTGGTCTACAGAGTGAGTTCCAGGACAGCCAGGACCACTTCACAGAGAAACTTTGTCTCGAAAAACACAAATAAACAAAAAGACTGTGTACTGCTCTTGCATAGGACTTGAGGTCCGCTCCTAAATACCCACATTGGAGAGTTCACATCTGCCTGTAACTCCAGCTCCAGGGACAACACCCTCTTCTGGACTTGGCAGATACCTGCTCTCATGTGCACGAACACACATATACACACAAAATGACTTTTTTTTTTTAGTTTTTCAAGTGTAGCTCTGGCTGTCCTGGAACTCAGTCTGTAGATCGGGCTGGCCTCAAGCTCAGAGAGATCCACCTGCCTTTTCCTCTGGATCAAAGTACTAGGATCAAAGGTGTGCGCCACCATCACCCAGCAAATCTTTTTTCAAAGCTGTTCTGCGAGTTGGAATTTATACCTGGCTCCTCCATGCTGTTTGTCAGGTATCCTACCCCAGACTAAATCACATGGCATAAAACTTCCTGCCAGCACTCCAAAACGTATGAAAGCCAGCTCTTTCCTTTGTTCAGGGGATTGATCCCCAAGGCTCCTCTGACCTCTCCCTGGCTCTCTCAGTCTCACAGTCTGTGAAGTGTCTGTCCGTGTCTTAAAGGGAAGCCTTTCCTTCCTTCTATGCTGGTTTTAATATATTCCTGCAAGGTTTCTCTGCGTAGCCCTGACTGTCCTGGATTCACTCTGTAGACCAGGCCAGCCTCGAACTCACAGAGATCCACCTGCCTCTGCCTCCTGAGTGCTGGGATTGAAAGTGTGCGCCACCACCGCCAGGCTTCTTGTTCCTTTCTACTGTGCCAGCTCAAGGCCTGGTCCTGGCCTTAAGACCTTTTCTCCTTATAAACCTCATTCCTGAAGGGTAACGATTGCTGTGAACGTGGAGTGGAGCTGATCCTAGAGAGAGACTGCCCATGCCAGAGGTGTCCAAACTGGAGCGGCAGGCTGCCCCCAGCTGCTGGAGCCCCACTGATGCCACCCCCAGACCCAGGACCAGTTGCAGGCTTTGGCCTAAGCTGTTCATGTCTTCAATCCCTTTCTGAATGGGAATATTTCCTCTGCCACTGCATGTTGGAAATACATCACTTTTCTTTCCTTCCTTCTTTCTTTCTTTCTTTCTTTCTTTCTTTCTTTCTTTCTTTCTTTCTTTTCTTTTCTTTTCTTTTTAATTTTCTGGAACTCATAGCTAAGAGATTGCCTTGGGTATTAGAAGAGACATCTAACTTTGTCAAACACTGTCACAGTGGTGTAAGTCCCTCAGACCATGCCCTTCAGGTCAAGACAGGGGAAGCTATCTGCAGTGAGGCCTGGAGGCAGGGTACAGAGAGAGATGCTCAGGAGACACACAGGGAGGAGCCAGCCCTACCTTAGGGACCTTCTGGCTTCTTTCCTACAGCTAACATTTCTGCAGCAGTTAGCTTGGGGGAACCAGACACTTACACAATGTCTCTACAGATGAAGCTAGCCAGCAACGTGGTCCTAAGTTCATTGTCTCTGTTTGGGAAGCGGGGCATAAGGATCCGAAGTCTGGTGAGAACCCATGCAATGGCGAGTTTTATGTCAACTTGGCACAAGTTAGAGTCATTTTTAAAAGAGGAAACCTCAATGAGGAAATGTCCCCACCAGACTGACCTGTGGACAGTCCTCTGGTACATTTTCATGACTGATGTGGGAGGAACCAGCTTGCTATGGCAATGCTATCCCTGGGCAGGTGGTCCTGGATGCTATAGGAAAGCAGGCTGAGCAGGCCATGAGGAGCAAGTCAGTAAGCAGCACTCCTCCATGACCTCTGCATCAGTTTCTGCCTCCAAGTTCCTGCCCTGCCTGAGTTCCTGTCCTGACTTCCCGCAGTGATGGGCTGTGATATGGAACTGTAAGCTGAAATAAACCCTTTCCTCCCCAAGTTGCTTTTGGTCATGGTGTGTTATCGTCATAATAGAAAGCCTAACTAAGACAGCCTGGGTCAAAATTAAAAGGGCTGTGGATATAGCTCTGTGGTAGAGCACTTGCCTAGAATGAATATGTCTTGGATTCCATTCCCAGTACCAATAGTAAACAATAAAGCTTTGCCAACACACACACACACACACACACACACACACACACACACACACACACCGTAAGATGGTTTACTTCCTTGGTCTAATGCCTGAACAATGAGGTGTTGTATTAAAAATGTCCCTGGTTTTCCACTAGGAAGAAGATGGCATTAGGAAAATGAACCTTGTATGGTGCTATTTTATGCCCAGAAAGTAACAGTTAGAAGTTGCCATTAAGGCGCTGGAGAGATGGCTTGGTGGTTAAGAGCACCACCTGCTCTTCCAGAGGTCCTGAGTTCAACTCCCAGCAACCACAGGTTGGCTCACACCTATCTCTAGTGGAATCTGATGCCCCCTTCTGGCATAAAGTTGCACATGCAGATAGAGCACTCATATACATAAATAAATAATAAAATCTTTTTAAAAAAGTTGCCATTAAGCTGGGCGGTGGTGGCGCACGCCTTTAATCCCAGCACTCGGGAGGCAGAGCCAGACAGATCTCTGTGAGTTCGAGGCCAGCCTGGGCTACCAAGTGAGTTCCAGGAAAGGCACAAAGCTACACAAAACAAAACAAACAAACAAAAAAAAAAAGTTGCCATTATAAAATATGGAAAATTCCTAGCCTTGAGCTAGTCAAGGGGGAAAGAGAACACTACCAGGTCCTCATTCCCAAATTTTAACTGAGAGCACCCAGCGTGAGCAGTGCGGCTGAGCTAGGGGTCTAGCAGGTGACACCTGACGGTTAACAAGCAAACTTAATAAAAGTTGCCCCTTCTGAGAGGGAGGTAGCCAGGAGGAGCCGCAGCAACACCAAGCCTGCTAGGCTGGGTGTGGCGCCTGCGTCAAAAGAGAAGTCATTCAGTCACTACAACCACCATCCGAACATAAGCCAAGCACCGCGCCAAGCTGTGTGCTTAGACCAAGAGCTAACAAAGGGGCGGAGCTAGGAAGGAGAGGGAGAGAGAGCATGCGCCATACCGACCAACCCTACGTCTTGGCTAACCAGTCTAATGAGGGGCAAACACTGTGGAGTCCACAGAATGGTCAAAACACAAAGGCGCAGCTACATTCAGATTAAAGGTTAGGAAATGAACTGTGGTTTTCCTTTGGCTCTTTATAAAAGAAGTGAGTCCAGGAAGCATTAAGTAGTTGGCACTTCTTGCTGGTTATCCAGCAGCACTTCCATTGTGGTGTGTGAGGGCTTAGCAGTTTGGTATTCCTGTGGTCTACAGTCTCTCCGTGCAGAGGATTTTACAGGGCCTACAGAACAGCCTTTAAATTCAGGCATCATTGGATTTGAGGCCCAATCAGTTCAGCACAAGAGCCAGGAAAACTGGTTTTCTTCTCAGAATGAAGTTTCACAGCTTTTCTGGTTAAAAAAAAAAAAGTCTCTCCTGTCACAGACTTACGGACTCTATAAGCTAGCTGGGCGATAACAGGATAAAGAAACTCACAAAAAAAATGCCAAGTGCACAGCACTGTTCGAGTCTAAAACCCGGAACTGCAGAGGAACGGCGCTGTGAGCCTTTGTTCCTGCTCCAAGCGTTCTGACCGGTGTCCTCCTTTTCCTGCTATTCTCAGTCTCCCAGGTTCTTGCCCAGGACTCTGTCACCACTCTTGTTCAAGAAAAACCACAGAAGGTCCTTGTTTGAGACTCAGCTCCTGCACAGGGCCAGCAGATCGAAACGGAACCACCCTTACTACGCTCAGTGACATCAAAGGGATTGTTAAAGTTACAGAGAGACTGGAAGTCCTGTAACGGCCAAATTGCTGGGCGTGGGGCTAATCCTCCTCCCCACCTCCTAACCATGTCTTCAGATGAACCAGCTTTACTGAGGGGTGATCGCCAAGGCCGTGTGATTGGCAGGCCCTGTTGGAATAACGTTTAAGAAGGGAATGGGCAATGCTCTAATCTTTAAGGCATAATAAAATCCATGGCTCCACTTCTAGCCACAGGTAGAACTCAGAGTCCATTCTTCCCCCTCCCCCCTCCTTTGGTGTTTTGAGATAAGGGTTTCTCTGTGCAGCCCTGGCTGTCCTGGAACTCAGAGATCCACCTGTCTCTGTCTCCTGAGTGCTGGGATTAAAGGCATGTGCCACCGTGCCTGGCTCCAGATTCCAACCTTTTAATCAAAAGAAAGCAGCTCTTCTCCAAGGAGCCTAAACAAAACCCTGCTGCCCTCACCTTTGTCTTAGGGTATTTTAAATTTTAAGGAAGGACAACTGTGATGTGTCCCTTTCTTAAAACTGGTGTAACCAGGGAAACGGGAGTGGGGTCCAAAGCTGATCATGAAGGAGGAGTCCATCCTCATGGCCTGCAAGCCTGCTGGTGCTTCTCTGGTGAGCTAACAAAATGTCCCCAACAGGCCAGTTTCACTCAGTGTGAGGATCCCTCCGTTGTTCGACTCATGCCTGTGACCTCTTCCCGTTTCAGCCCTTACAACCGTGTTACCCAGTTTTCTTCCCCTACCACACAGTACAGGAAAGTAGATCTGAAATGGACAGTCTGGTATGTTCTGTGCGCTTCTGCCCTTTTCCACCTAAAAGCCAACCTCTGCTCAGCTCAGAACACCGCTGTTTCATACAACACAGTGGTGCCTGGTTCTAGAACCTCAGAGACGATGGAGTTCTTTACATGGGCTGTAATTGTGTCTTCTTGTCACGCCCTGCCCGCCACTGCCCCTGGATGATGTGGAATTATATCGTGATCATTGCCGGGCTTTTCTCCCCCAGACGGATTCTCTAGGTCTTGGGCGGGGCAAACTCCAAAGCCTCTGCAGAGACGGAAACACCAGGGCACATCGTCTTCAGCTTGCTAGATGGGTCGGCTCCTGTCTGTGGAGCAGTGAGGATGATGAAGAGTGAGGATGAGGATGGAGAATGGGAGCAGCCAAGGAAAGACCGTTCCAGTAGCTTATTAACCTCTGAGTCCCTGAGAGTGCTCCCGGCACTCACTGGTGACATTTCACTTTGATCCTGACAGGTGTGTTAGGCCAGAGTGTCATTACAAAGTTTTTATTGAGGAGGAGGAGGAGGAGGAGGAGGAGGAGGAGGAGGAGGAGGAGGAGGAGGAGGAGGAGGAGCTAAAGGTCATCCCACACCCCATCCCGCCCCGGGGAAATCTCCTGGTGGCCGCTCCCTAGCTTTTATCTCTAACAGCAATTCTCACGCTCCTAGGCACCCCCTCCCCCAAGTCTTGCTTCTAAGATGGGCTTGCATGCTCCTCAGAACCTGTAAAGATGAAAGAGGGACTTGAGGAAAAGGATTCCGGAGAGTGGGAGGGAGAAGGAGAGGATAAAGGGTAAGGATATGATCGACGTATGAGGTGAACATACAATCGCGCGCGCGTGCGCACGTCTGTGTGTGTGTGTGTGTGTGTGTGTGTGTAGACATGAAATTGTGAAAGAATAATGATTCTTATCTAGTATTACTATTATGCATGTGGCAGTCAGAGGACAACTCTGTGGAGTTGGTTCTCCACCTTTACATAGGGTCCCAGGTTTACCCACAGAGCCATCTCTAAGGTCCCAAATAATAAACCTTAAAAAGCAGTGTTTGTTCAACATCTGCCTTATAAACAAATGAAATCAAGGATGGCGATGCGATTCCACACCCCCCAGGGGCAGGGGCAGTGGTAGGGAGGTGTTAAGGAGACAACACTGCATCCGCTGCCCAGGGAGGGACCAGCTTGGAGGCTCTGCGCCTGGGATGCGCTTAGGTCCGGAGAGACACCCCCCAAATCCGCGTTCTTTCATTCATACAGTGCGAGGTTTATTTTCACTTCTTGCTCTCGTTTACAAAACCTAACGGACCCGAGGCCGCTGCGCGCGCTGGCGAGGCCGACCGGGGCGCCCCTAGTCGGCGGCCGCCCGCTTGCGGTCCAGCACCAGCAGCGGGATCTCCTCCAGGCCCTCGGGTCGCTCCCCTCGCCGCAGGTAGCGGCGGCGCCACGTCGCCAGCCTCTGCAGCAGCCTCTGCAGCCCCGGCGGCCCCCACACGCCGCGCTCCGGGGCCGCCGCGCCGGGCCGCGCGAACTTGCCCTTCCTCCGGCGCGCCCCGCGGGCCCCGCGCGCGAACAGCCGCCGCCAGCACCAGAAGCCCGAGCCCGAGCCGCCGTCGCCCGTCGCCCTGCGCGCCGCCACCTCCGGCTCCGCGTGCCGCGCGCCCCGCTGCAGGCGCGCCACCTTCTCCAGCAGCTCGTGCTGCACGCCACCGCGCCGCGGCCCCCGCGCCTCCGCCATGGGCCGGCCCGGAGCCGTCGATTCGGGAAGTCACCGGCTGGCGCAGCCCTGCGGTGGCCTCCAGGACACCAAAGGACCCGCCGCGTCCCTCCACAGCCTTCGGGGGACTGTGTGCCCCGCAGCCCGTCCCCACCGGTTAGGTTGCCAAGGAAACGTGGAGGGTGACTCCACAATGCCAGCCTAGCTCTGGAGGATGCCCCAGCATCCAGAGACCCCCCCAAGCATCCTGAAGTCCAAGAGTCAGGGTGCCAAAGCCAGGCACAGTGGCACCGTGTGTAATCCCAGCACTCAGAGGTTCGAGGTCAGCCTGGGACATCGTGAGCTCCTATCTCAACCAAAAGAAGTAGGGGTAGGAGGGTGCGGGGACTGAGCCCTTTCCTTATGGAGTGACTTCAGACACGATGAGAAAGGATCTTGAAGGTCCTGAGGTCCTACTCTGCCTCGCAACTAAGCAACACTGGACAGGGTCCTGGGTGTCAGGCTGCGCTGGCCGGCAGATTTAGGCCTTATGGATGGTTTGTTGATATATTATAGAATACATATGTAATTTAGCATATGCTTGGCAAAAAACAAATGTACCGTGAATAAGTTACTAGATAATCCTCACAGGAAACGATTCCCAGGTGAAGAGTCCCGTTTTTACTGATTGAGAAAACTGAAACAGAGGAGGGGTAAAACCATCCACTTGGGATAATAGCACCTGTAGGTGAAGGGGTTCAGAACATGTCATCCCAAAATCTGTCTCTTGGGCGAGTTGAATGCTTAGAACCAGCTACTCGGGAAAGCCTCTTTAACTTTGCCTCGGTTTCCCGAGATGAAGCATGAACCTCTCACTCTGTGGCATAAGCTGATAATCAGGCCGCTGTCTCTAAGAAAGGCAAAGCCTCCTAAAGACACCCTCCCCGACCCCACCTACCGCTGTAAGGACCAAAATGAACACCACCTAAATCAGAGTGCAAAATGAAAGCACTTTAAGGTTTTGAAAGTGAAAAAGTGGCTGTGTATGGTGAGATGCATCTCTAATCCCCAGCTCCAGAGGCTAAGGCAGGAGAATCATGAATTCACAGCCACCCAGGGCTACACAGCAAGACTCTGCCCAAAACAGGAGAAAACAAAGTGTGAGCAAGTGAGAACATAGACTGTAAATACATCCACCTTTGGAAATGTGGCAGGCGTGGTGGACATGCCACCCACCACCAAAAGCCCCATGCCCTGTTCCTTCCAGCCCTCCAGGCCCTTCCTGGAGTCACTATTTCTGTGTGACTCGGGTACAAACGTAATTAAAATAGTTTTTCTCCTGTTTGTCTCACGTCAGTTTAACTCAGAGATCAGCTAAGAACCCCACGGCTGGAAGCAATTTCTCCTCGGCGTGAAGGAGGTCTGACCTCAACCCCCTGTTTCTGTGCTTGCTGCTACTCCTTCAGCTGTTCTCGCCCCCTTTAGGGTCTTCCAGCACACCTGCCCCCCACCCCCAGATGCTGTGGGAGTCGTCCCATGGTCCAAAAGTGAACTAAGACAATAAGGAAGAAGCTGGAGTTGTTCATCCCTTTCAAGGGCAAGCCCAAGACCTCCCACCAGGCCCCACCACCTCCCAACACTGCAGTTGAGGTGGGTGGGGAGCATCCAAACCATAGGTGTAACTAGTCTTTCTCTGTCCCGCCAGCTAGCCCCCAAAAAAACGACACGGAGACTTATTATTAATCAAGAAAGCTTGGCCTTAGCTTAGGCTTGTCCCACTAGCTCTTATAATTTAAATTAACCTGCTTTTATTAATCTACGTTTACTATGTGGCTTTCTTTCTTTCTTTCTTTCTTTCTTTCTTTCTTTCTTTCTTTCTTTCTTTTTCTTTTTTGTTTGTTTTCAAGACAGGGTTTCTTTGTGTAGCTTTGGTGCCTGTCCTGGAACTCACTCTGTAGACCAGGCTGGCCTCAAACTCACAGAGATCCACCTGCCCCTGCCTCCAGAGTGCTGGGATTAAAGGCCTGCGCCGCCACCGCCACCGCCACCACCACCACCCAGCCTATGTGGCTTTTTACCTTTTGTTTATTCTGTATGTCTGATTCCCTCCACGTCTCTTGGCATCTCCTCTGTGCCTCAATTATCTCTTCTACTTCCTTTCTCTCTGCCCGGAAGTCTTACCTATACCTCCTGCCTAGCTATTGGCCATTTAGTTCTTTATAAAAACCAATCACAGCAAATTTCCTTTAAGAAAGAAAAGCAGTCGCCGGGTGGTGGTGGCACACGCCTTTAATCCCAGCACTCAGGAGGCAGAGCCAGGCGGATCTTTGTGAGTTCGAGGCCAGCCTGGTCTACAGAGCGAGATCCAGGAAAGGTGCAAAGCTACACAGAGAAACCCTGTCTCAAAAAACAAAAAAAGAAAGAAAGAAGAAAGAAAAAAAAAGAAAGAAAAAAAGAAAGAAAGACAAGCAGTGTATATTATTCTCTCTCTCTCCCTCCCTCCCTCTCTCCCTCTCTTTGCTGTTTTTTGTTTTGTTTTGTTTTGTTTTTGGGGACAGGGTTCCTCTGTGTAGTCCTGGCTGTCCTGGAACTTACTCTGTAGACCAGGCTGGCCTTGAACTCACAGAGATCCACCTGTAACAGAAGAGTAACCACACAGACATGACTGCTGGATATAGTCTTGAGTGTCTTGACGTCCTTCCCCAGAAGCCTGTCTCGTCCCTGCGAGTTCCTCGTGAGCAGTTCTGTTCTCCCCTCTCTGTGTTCCTTTGTGTGGTCAGATCAGAGATGCTGGTCCAGTCCATGTCTGTACTTCACAGAAGAATCTCTGAGCTGGTCACAGCTCTGTGCATTCCTTCCCAATGACCCGCGCACTACCTGGAGTCTCTGGGAAAGTTCCCTTGTGTATTTTGTTTGGTTCTTACTAGGTTTTCAGCTTACTGAATGCAGTGTCTCAGTCTTGTTGGTCAGGTTTCAGCATACAGTCCCATGACACTTGGTCTGTTTCCCAGGTGTGCAGTTCACAGAGGGTCTCAGACTGCTGGGGCATCTGCTTCTGCTCTGTGGATTTCCCAGTGCCCGGCACTGAGCATAGAAGAAAGCCCTTTACCTGGCATCCCCTTCTGATAATGCAGCTGCTGCCCTGGGTGTGGCCTTGTCCCAGCTGCTTTGAGTGTCCATAGCTGTTCTGATAGCTGTTTCTCAGCTTGTCCCAGATTCTCGCCCAGGGACTCTGGCAAGCCATGTGTATCATTGTCTTCTTGAAACCTATGCTGAAGAATTTAAGTAGGAAACCCTGGAAAGTCTGGAAAGGGAAGGCATGCCTACAGGAAACCAGCCTGCACACTGTTGACTGTTAGAGGTGGAGTGGTAGATATCCTATGCATAGGATATCCATAGTTACTATTGTTATACGTATTTGGAAATGCTTTTCTTTTTATTTATTTTTGATATGAGATCTCTCTACATAGCTTTGGCTGTCCAGGAACTCACTATGTAGACCAGGCTGGCCTTGAACTCACAGAGATTTGCCTATCTCTGTCTCCTCAGTGCTGGGCTTAAAGGTGTGCAGCACCATGCCTTCCCTTTAAAGGTTCTTGTGCCTTGGGGAGCCCAGTTCTGTCTGCAGCAAAGAAATTCTACAGACCTATCAGAGCCCTCAGGGGAGGGAGATGGAGTTTGGCTTATGTCCAACTCACTCTTCCTCTTCAAGGAGGGCCAGGCCTCAGAGGTCACATTGCAATTTATAATTTTCATTGCATGTATTTCCCACACACATACATACCGCAGTGTCCTTAGGGGTCAAAGGACAACTTCTCCCACCATGTGGGTCCCAAGGATTGAGCTCAAGTCATCAGGCTTGGCAGAAAGTGCCACCACTGGGCCATCTTGCCAGCCTATCAGCTGTCACACTAAATGACCTATTCCCACCCAGGCCAAAGAAATGAAACAGAAAAGGTCTTCTTACAGAAAACGAGAATTAGACCAGAGATTCTAGCTAGGTAGGTGGGGGCGCAAGACCTGGGAGGTCATGTTGATTCAGAGAGGGGACATCACTGTAACTACTGTTACACCCAAGCTTTGCAGAAATGGAGGGACTTAGAAGAAAGCAGAAACATATCCATATTTATATAAATATGTACATGATCCCCTCAGGACAACAGTAGCAAGCTTCTCAGCAGAGACAGACAGACAGACAGACAGACACACTGCAATAGCATCTCTTCTTCATCATGTCCGAATCCCTTTCAGGCAAGAAAATGCATTCTTTTTGGTGGAACAGATGATGTAACCAGTTTGTTAGGGTCATACAGTGATGGACAAGGAAATTTAACAGAAATTTAAATCTCTCAGAACCAAAGTCAGCTTATACCTATGGATGAGAGAGAACCACTCCCTCTCTTCAGTCCGTTACATAGTCAGCTCTTTATGTCTATGGTGTCCTTGCTACGGAGTCAACCAACTCTAGACTGATCTATATCATATATAATTATATATATATATATATATATATATATATATATATGTATATATGTGTGTGTGTGTATGTGTGTATGTGTGTGTGTGTGTGTGTGTGTTGTCTGTGCTAAATATGCACAGCCTTCCCTAAATAAATTATTATAATGATTTGGATAGCAAACACCTTACTGGTATCATAAATAACCCAAAAGCGATTTAAAGTACATGGGAGAATTGAATAGATTGTAGGCAAATGAGAGACACCATTTTACATGTGAGTTTAGGATTCACAGACTCTGGCTGATATGCAGAGGGGTCCTGGAACCAATCCCTCATGGATACTGAGGGACGACTGTGTCTAGTGTCAGTCACTGAGACAATGTGAGTTAAAATGCCTCATGGTGCTAAGTGCTAAGTGTCCCTGTACCAGAAAGATTTGGTGGGTCGTCAGAACAGCAGCGCCCAGCAGAAAATTGCCCTTCCTAGAACTCACAGTACCCGAAAGACCTTCTAAATTACTGTATTTTCACCTGATGAATGTTATTTCCATCTCTATTTTTAGCATTACATTCCTACAAAAGCATTTTCAAGAACAGAAAAACACATTGTCTTAGAATCTATTAAGCGTGACCTACTCTCCTGGCATGTCAGAGACAAAACAGTGTCATTTCTCAGATTGCTCCTTTTTTAATATAGAATTTCTGGGAAGCAACCAATCCAAATGAATTTTTAAATGATCTAATTGTTTATTTTGAGATTGGGGTCTCCTGTAGACCCAAACTGACCTTGAACAAGACCTGAATTTGCGTGACCCGCCTGCCTCCACCTCCTGAGTGCTAGGATGATAGCGCACCACCAAGCTTGGTTTACAAGGTGTTGGATATTGAACCCAGGGCCACCTGTGTGCCAGGCAAGTGCTCCGTGAACTTAGCCATATCCCTGCCCCAGGCTTTACTTCTTTATAGTAGATGTCTTAACACTTTGTAACTGGAACATTCCACAGTGTGTGAATTAAGTCATTAACACTTCGTCTTTTATCAAGCATGAAGTTGTTGAAAAAGCTGAAGATGCTGAAAAAGTAGGATTTGGTTTTCCTAGACATCCAAATTTAAAAAGCACGGGAGGATCAAGTTTGCACAAAGTATTAAGTTGGCAGCTTAGATTTCTACAGGGAAAGCAGGACATTTGCGTTCCTATTTCCATGTAAGTGATAGGATCCCTTTTTAAAGGAAACAATTCCCCTTAAACTCAACGAGGCCCAGGCTCCACTCTGGCAATATCAGCACAGATATAGTCTGTGAGGTGTCAAGATTTAGGAAAACGAAAATCCCACTCAGAAGGTTAACTGGGAAGCAAAAGGAGGAGATGAGTTAAGTCAGCTTCTTATACTGTAACAAAACACCCAAGACAAATCAGCTTACAAAGAGGAAAGGTCTATTTCAGCTCATAGCTTTGGAGATCCCAAATAAATATTTTAATAAAATTGGGATTATTATAATATCTACAATCAACTGGTCCTGCTGCTTTGGGCCTGTGGTGGGAGCATAAAGAAGAGTTATTTGGCCTCGTGGCCAGAAAGGAAAAGAACAAGACACCAGGCCCATAATTCCCTTCAAAGACACCCTGCCCCCAAGTGACCTAAGACTTTCCACTAACCCCACGTCCTAAAGGTTCCTTCATCTCCCGGTGGGGTCACCCTAGGGACCAAGGTTTTAATGCACAGGTCTTTGGAGGACATTCAAAATCCAAACTACAGCATTCATATGAGATGTTTGCTTTTGTCAAGGGGCTAGAAATGCGTGTGACACCCTGAGGTGTCAGTGGGCACTGATCTAGGACAGAAACTTCACGGGACATTCCAAGGTTTTCTTTCTGCAGAGGTTATGATGTAGGCCATTTTCAGAAAAGCATGAGACCTCATCAGTGTCTCCAGATCCCCAGATGGTGACTGCCACTATCACTTCTGATTCTGGGCCACTCAGGGAAGCTGGAGTGAGGGTCCGAAGGCCACGGGCTATCCTCATCTCCTGACCACTTCATCAGGGTAGGCCTCTGGTGGGGGGGGGCAGGTTAGAGGAGTTGTCCCAGAAGCAGGTGGAAGGAGTCCTCCCTGCTCCAGAGCACCACACAAGCCCACAGAAATGGCCTCACAGGGAGCATTTCCAAGCCTTTGTGCACTGTGAGTCACAAACTGCTGTGAACCATAGCCAAGGACAAGATTCCTCCCTTTCTGAGCCTTTAGTCTCTTCAGCCACAAAACTGGGATTATTGTAATATCAGCTTCAAAGGCACAGAGATTAAATGGGAAGTATGAAGGAACTTGGTAGGTGCTGCGTGGAAAGTGAGATGCCAGTGAATTTGTGAGGAACCCTGCATGTGCTGGCTAGTGTTTTATGTCAACTTGACACAAGCTAGAGTCGTCAAAGAGGAGGGAGCCTTAATTGAGAAAATGCCTCCATGAGATCTGGCTGCAGGCAAGCTGTGGGGCATTTTCTTAATTAGTGCTTGCTGGGAGGGCCCAGTCCATGGTGGGTGGTGCCATCCCTGGGCTGGTGGTCCTGGGTTCTACAAGAAAGCAGGCTGAGCAAACCATGAGGAGCAAGCCGGTAAGCAGCACCCCTCCATGGCCTCTGCATCAGCTCCTGCCTCCAGGACCCTGCCCTGACTTCCCTGGATGATGAACAATGATATGGGGATAAAGCCAAGTAAACCCTTTCCTCCCCAAGTTGTTTGGCTATGGCTTTTCATCGCAGCAGTAGTGACCCTGACTATGATATGTGTGACATTAATACCCAGCAGAGGGTCAGCATGCAGAAAGTACTTAGCAAGCGAGCATTTGAGGATCAGGAAGTGAGTGTGATCACTCCAGAAGGCATTGCTCCCCTCCTCCCTCTAGTTTCTGTGGGGAGAGGGCGGGGGACATAGCTAGGTGACAGGCTTACCTGGAATGCACAAGGCCCTAGGTTTGGTCCTCAGCATTGCAAGAACTTTACATTTCTAATTACATGTATATGATGGTGGTGGTGGTGGGTGGTGGTGGTGGTGGTGGTCGTGGTGGTGGTGGGTGGTTGTTGTTGGTGGTGGTTTTGGTAGTGGTGGTGGTGTGGTGGTGGTTGGTTGCTGTTGGTGGTGGTGGTGGTGGTGGTGGATGGGTGGGTGGGTGGGTGGGTGGTGGTGGTGGTGGGTAGTTGGTGGTGGTTGTGGGGGAGGGAGTGGGAGGGTGGTTGGTGGTGGTGGTGGATGGGTGGGTGGGTGGGTGGGTGGGTGGTGGTGGTGCAGGTGATTTCAGGTACCCATGGAATCTAAAAGAGGGTGCCAGATTCCCTGGAGCTGGAGTCCCAGGAGGCTGTGAATCACTGGGAACTGAACTCTGGCCCTGTGCAAGAACAGCTTGTGCTCTTAGCTGCTGAGCCATGTCTCTAGCCCTAAATGTTTTTAAGGTATTGATGAGAGCAAGTAAGCCATCTTAACCTTCTATGGGCATTCCCTGCTTCCTTTCCTTGTTTTAGAAGAAGTAATCATTTCATGGGGCTTTAGTCTCCCAGCAACTGCGCCCCATTGAGTTTCCAGTGTTTTGACAATGCTTTGATGTGTGAGTCATATTAACAGTGTGTTGCAAAAACTTCCTGCAAAGAAACGCAGCTTTGGAACGAATTGATGGTATCTTGATGCCTTGCCTAGCATTCCTTGGCAGTCTGGTGATATCTATGGATCTATTTGTCTTCAGACAGGATGGCCTCATAGTGCCAGGCTCCTGGGCTCAAGTCACCCTCCTGCTCCAGCCTCCTGAACAGCTGGAACTACAACTGTGCGTCACCATACCAGCTCTGGACCTCCGCTAAGAACAATGCTTTGATACTTTTGGTTGTGAGCTTAGTCTTTGAAGGGCTGAGCCATCTCTCCAGGCCAGAACAATGCCCTGATATGCTTTTAAAAAATAAATGCAGGGGTCTATAAGCAGCTCAGTGGTAGGCCACAGGAAACTAACTCTAGTTTAGTCCCAGCCCTGGGGAAAAATACCTAGAATCATAAAGGAAACAAGCCACACCAAATATTGTGAATATTTTGTTCTATTTTATTTTATTTTTTTTCGAGACAGGGTTTCTCTGTGTAGCTTTGCGCCTTTCCTGGGACTCACTTGGTAGTCCAGGCTGGCCTCGAACTCACAGAGATCCGCCTGGCTCTGCCTCCTGAGTGCTGGGATTAAAGGCGTGCACCACCACCACCCGGCCTATTTTATTATTTTTGAAGATTTATTTTTAGCTGGGTGTAATGGCCCATGCCTTTAATCCCAGCACTCAGGGATTAAGGCAAAAGGCAGGCAGATCTCTGTAAATTCGAGGCTAGCTTGGTCTACAGAGCAATTTCCAGGACAGCCAGAGCTACATGGTAAGATCGTGTCTTGAAAACAAAACAAAACAAAACAAAAAAAGATTTTAAATTATATGTATATATATGTATCTCTGTGTGTACATGTATGTGCAGGTGCCTATGGAAGACAGAGGCATCAGAAGCCCTGATGAAGCTGGAGTTACAAGTGGTTGTGAGCCACTGGACTGGGTACGGGGAACCAAACCCTGGTCCTCTACAAGAGCAGTATCAGCTATATTAACCTCAAAGCCATCTCTCTGGCCCATGTTTTTTTAAATTATGCATCTGCACATCTGTTTGTGTGGGGTAAATGCACATGAATGCAATTGTTCTTGGAGGCCAGCAGAAGGCACTGGATCCCCTGGAACTGTAATTACAGGCTGTTGTGAGTCACCTGATATGTGTGCTGGGACCTGAACTCAGGTCCTCTGCAAGAGCAAAATGCGCTCTTCACCACTGTGTCATCTATCTAGCCCTCAAATATTTCTAGATATGTGATTAATTCCCATCCAATAGCAGGACTAAACAGTCAGTAGAATAATTTAACTCTCAATAGCATCAAGGAGCAATGAGTGTGGGACTGTTGAACAACTGCCGAGTGATACAGACGCAGCTGTGGTGGGGCTGGTGGGATGGCTCAGTGAGCCGCTGCTCAAGCATGAGGACCCGAGTTCAGGACCCAGAACCCGTGTTTTAAAAAGCCAGCCATGGTGCTGCATGTTTACAATCACAACGCTGAGGAAAGTGACCTTTGGGGCTCTCTGGCCAGCCAGCTAGCCTACTTGTTGAGCTCCGGGCTCGCCGAAAGACCCTGTCTCAGAAATAAATAAATAAATAAATAAATAATAAATAAATAAATAAATAAATAAATAAATAAATAAATAAATAAATAAATGTGGCTACCCACACCCTTGCACAAGTGCGGAGAGGTGACTGGCACCTATTGGTGACGAAATCACAGGGCCTGACTTTGCCACTGTGGTGTGTTGCCTGCCTGGCCTTACAGTGGGAAGATGTTCGCGTTTGGTTAGAGGTTTGTAAATTCCCTGTCAGAACTCATGACCATCCTGTACTCATTCTCAAGCTTTGGAATCCCGCCCTCAGTTGCTGTGGAGCCGCTCAGGATGCTGAGAGGAATAACAAGTCCGTGAGGTCAAGGCCAGCCAGGGCAACACAGCAAGATCATGTTCCCCGTGCCCCGCAGGCCAAACTGAAGAGAATTGTGTAACTTCTCAGCCTCACTTTGTCGCCTTTTAAAAGAATTACTATTAGCAAGGCGCTGGTAAGGGTTGTAACATGTGCGTCACAGCTCATGAATCATACCAACACATCAGAAGGATCGGATAGGGGAAGCTGAGTTACGGTCCTTTTCTGGCCTGTGTGAGCTCATGGGGGAAGCTGAGTTATGGTCCTTTTCTTGCCTGTGAGAGCCCATGGGCACCCCCTCCACTCATCCCGCACACGCACAATACAAAGCACATGGTTTTCCAGCAGTGAACTTGGACTTTGTTTCTTTATCTCTTTCCTCCCAGCTCAGTTTTTCTGGGAGTCTGGGCTAGGAAGGCTGCCTGCTTGAAGCCTGGTATGTATTATTTAGAGTCTTCCAGTCAGGACGTAATTCATCCTCTCCTTTTCTCGTGCCGCTGTTATCTGTACACTGTTAGAGCAACGCCAGCCTTTAGAGCTGTACACTTTACAAAGCCCTCATAAATATCTCATTTGAACGTTTTGGTAGTTTGATAGAAATAATTCTTATTGAGGTTAGGTAACCTCCCAGGAGCTAACATCTCTTTATACCAAGTAGGTTACTTTTTTCATCACTGAGACGAAACACCTGAAGGAAAGAACTTGGAAGGAAGGGTTGAGTTTGGGGGGCAGTTTAAGGGCACAGTCCACCATGGCCCTGCTGTAGGTGGGCACACTCCATCCACCGTCAGGAAGCAGAGATGAACGCTGATGCTCAGCTCACCTGCCTTCTCCTGTTTATTTATCTCCTTTATTTATTCATCCCAGGCCGAGGGATGATACTGCTCACTCTTTTTTTTTTCTTTTTGCTCTTTTTTTTTGGGGGGGGAGTGGGGTGGAGTGGGGGGACTTTTTGAGACAGGGTTTCTCTGTGTAGCCCTGGCTGCCCTGGAACTCACTCTGTAGCCCAGGCTGTCCCCAAACTCAGAGATCTGCCTGCCTCTGCCTCCCAAGTGCTGGGATCAAAGGCGTGCACAGCCGCTGCCCGGCTGATACTGCCCACTCTGTGGAGTGGATCTTTCCTCCTCAGCTAAACCCTGCTGGAGGTGTGCTCACAGGCATGCCCAGAGGTAGGTTTCTGTGGTGTCTAAATCCTGTCAGGGTGATAATCAAGCTTACACAAGTCAAGGACATCGAATCCCACATTGGCTTGTTGGACACCAGCCTGCGGGGGGGGGGGGGGGGGGGGGGGGGGGTGTCACCCTGAGAAAGTGAAGCGACAGATGAAAACGTGGTAACAGACACAGAGCTTCTTCTATCGCAAAGAACACAGAAACTTGCAAAACACTACTTGCATCATGCAGGGGGACAGCTCAGCTACCACCCAGGCACTTGAGAGCTAGCTGTGTGAACTGAGCAGATCTCTAGGGAGGGACAGCCTTGGAGAGTAAATTAAGGATTCCAGTAGACATAGAAATCATTCTCAGATGATGAGGTGGGGTTTTACTTATCATCCCTGCCCCCTCATAACATGCACACACATCCTCCTACCTCTCCTGCCTACCTTGGAGCAAATCACCTGCCTCTCTCCTCCGACCTGCATGGTGTAGCACTAAACAAATTCCCACAAAACCAAATGGCCAAGTTTGGCCACCAGGCAGAGTTCTCCTGAAATCCCTCTGCCAGCACAGCTGTGGATTCCAGATTACACATTTGCATCTAGGTGCAGTAGTCCCACAGTGGACCCGTCCTGGAGTAGATCATCCACCCTCTCAAGTCATTCACCTGTTCCTGATGCTTACACAGTGGGAGACACAGACAAGCAGCTAAAACACCACAAGTCACGTGCTCACGGTGAAAACCTTTTCCTTTTCCCCACTCTGGTCTTTGCTGCATGTCCTCTATACTTCCGTGAGCCATTCCACAGCAAAGCCGCTGGGCCTGTATCCAACTATCATGATGCTCACTGGAGGCCCCGTGGAAATGGAAGGGCTCAAATCAGCCTTCTGGGCTCTGCTGAAGCTGTCACTGGCCTGTGCCACAGCTTGGCTTCCATAGCCAGGGATCCCAAGGATGCTCCGTAAGCCCCTGAAACTCAGCGTCCATCCCAGAGCCTGGAGCACAGCACTCACAGCCTGAAACTCATGCGGCCCTTGACCTGTCCACACAAGGATTTTTTTTTTTTTTAATCTCCACAGACAGGCAGAACCTGCCTGTACCCTCTATATCAGGACTCTGTTCAGAATTAAACCCACGCATTTTAGTAATCCACAAGCATTGTCTAAGAGGTCTTAATTTGTTTGTTTTTTGAGATGACGTCTCACTGTGTAGTCCTGTATGCAGTAGATCAGGCTGACCTCGATTGAATTCACAGTGATCCTCCTGCCTCTTCCTCTTCAGTGTTGGGATTAAAGGCTCGTGCCACTACACTTGGCCTTAAAATTTCAAAGCAATAACATTTGAAAATCAGGATGGTGCCTCTGGCAGAAGGATTGTGGTAAAGAAAACTACACATCTTCCTGGCACACCGAACAGGCAGCGGGAGAACCCCCTCCCTGGCCTTCCTATTTTATTGGTTTTTTTGTATCTCCCTCTTCACCTGGTTAATGTTTTTATTTATTTTCTTGTTAATCTTCATTATAGTCTTGAGCTATTTTGGGTTGCACGATACAACTAAATGCAAGTTTTTTATTTGTTTGTTTTTGAGTAACTGAACTTTTTTTTTTTTTTTAACTTTTTTGCCGCATTTAGTCAATTAGGAATTCACCAACGGAAGGAGCACGGGTAAGTGTGCTGTGGCGACACCTGGTGGCAAAAACAGTCAAAACCGAGAAGCCACCTGTAATAGAAGTGACTTACAGATATTTTTTTTCCTGGAATAAAGTTAAATAATATAAAGAGTAGAGGAGGGAGTGGGGTGAGCAAATAAAAGCTACGGATGGATGAAAAGTCCCTATACCCCCGGGATGCAGAGGCAGGCAGATTTCTGGGAGTTTGAGGCCAGCCAGGGTTACGTAGTGAGACCCAATATCAAAACAAAATAAAACAAGACAACGAACTCCAAGTGAAAGCCCTGTGGAGTCTCACTACTTTGTAAAATAATTTAAAAATATAACTTAAAAAATAGGAGTTTGGTGTGGGTAGTGGCGCACGCCTTTAATCCCAGCATTCTGGAGGCAGAGGCAGGAAGACCTCAGTGAGTTCAAGGCCAGCCTGGTCTACATAGGAAGTTCCTGGACAGCCAGGGCTACATAGAGAGCCCTTGTCTCAAAAAAAAAAAAAAAAAAAAAAAAAAAAAGTTTAAAAATAAATACCCTGCATGTGTGGACAGTGACACCCCATTGCCACCACCCCACCCAGCATAAGATATGGATTATTCAAGGAAATCTGAGTTCAGGTGTGGGATACCTCCCTGTGAGTTGCTGGCCAGTGAGACCTCAGAGGTCTCTAACGCCGCACAGGTGCTGTTCTTGTTACATCAGAACTGGATGCTAAGACCCCACTGCTGAAGACACAACAGATTTTGGTTGCAGGACGAAGAGCAATCAAGCTGAGACTGACCTGAAAACATCCTCCCTGTTAGTTTGTATGATACCAGAAGGTTCTGCGAAGGCCATTGGGGGGGGATAAGACATCAATGGTGACCTGCAGCCAGCGCTGCGTGCGCACACTGACCACCAAGCAATAGTGGCGTGAAGGTTATGGGGGGGGGTAACTAGTGACGTTTGGACTTGAGGACTGTTCCGCAGGAAGGACTTCAGACCCAGCGTCGTCAAAGCCCATGGCTTGGGGCTGGAGAGAAGGCTCAGCAGCTAAGAGGCACACGCCCTCCCCACCCCCTGGTTTGGAAACCTCTCAGAAACGGGGACAGGAAGCGTGAAAGAGCTGGAGAACGGGTTGGAGTGCTGTGGGGTGCTCCCTTCCAGTCATGGTGTAGATACTGCACTTATGAACTCACTGTAGCTGTGACCCGCACAAGACACGGTGAAAAGACCAGTCAGCATTCCAACCGGCAGCACTAATGGACTCAGTGGGCTATTATTTAAAAAATTAAAGCCGGGCGGTGGCGGCGCACGCCTTTAATCCCAGCACTCGGGAGGCAGAGCCAGGTGGATCTCTGTGAGTTCGAGGCCAGCCTGGGCTACCAAGTGAGTCCCAGGAAAGGTGCAAAGCTACACAGAGAAACCCTGTCTCAAAAAACCAAAAAAAAAAAAAAAAAAAAGAAAGGGAGGGACCCATTGGGGGTACTTGGGAGACATGGATGAGCTGAGGGTCCCAGGCAGGGCTGGGAGGAGGGAGTTGGAGGTGTGCATATCAAAATGCATCTTTTGCATGTATGAAATTATCAAAGAATAAATAAGAGCTATGTTATTAAAATATTAAATAACACACGTGTGGAGATCAGAGGACGACTTGCTGGGGTCTCTTTTTCCACGTGTGGGTCCTGGGGATTGAACTCAGGTCATCAGGCCTGGCAAGGAGGGCCTTTACCTGCTGAGCCATCTCATCAGCCGACATGAAAAATTTTGATTATTAAAAAAAAAAAAAAGTTAACAGATGATTCAGGTACTTTTCTGTTGCTGTGATGAAATGCCAGGACCAGGGCAGCTTACAGGAGGAAGGTTTATTTGGCCTGAAGGTTCCAGAGGACAAGAGTCCCTCACCATCATGGTTTGAGGAAGCAGGAAGTGGACATGCTGGAGCACACTGAACCTCAAGCAAAGGGAGAGCAAATGATATGCAGGGAGAGGCCACCGCCCGGGACACACCTCCTCCAGAAAGGTGACCAGAGCCAAAGCCTCCCCGCACAGCACCACCAACGGGAGAGCAAGCGTTCAAATTACACCTAGCCCACGGGAGACATTCTCATGCAAACCACGGCAAGAGAAACGACGGACTTGCGCTTTTTAATTGACTTTTAATAGGAAGTCATCGACTTCAGCTTAGCGTGTGGGCAGCTTCTTTGCTGCTGCTGTTGTTTTTGCCTGCATGCATGTCTGTGTGAAGGAGCCAGATCCTCCAGAACTGGATTTATAGACAGATGTGAGCTGCCTTGTGGGTGTTGGGGATTGAACCTGGGTCCTCTTGAAGAGCAACCCATGCCATCTCTCCAGCTCCGTATGTTCAATTTCTAAGAAAAATAATCTGATCGTTTTTTATGTACCTTTCTTTTTTTATGGTTTCGTTTTGTTTTTAAAGTAACTCATGCTACCAGAAGAAATGTCTCGGGGGCTGGAGAGGTGGCTCAGCAGTTCAGACAAACGGTTGCTTGTGCAGAGGACCCAGGTTTGATTCCCAACACCCACACCCACACGGCAGCTCACAACCATCTACAACTCTAGGTCCAGAGGATCTGATGCCCTCTTCTGGCCTCTGTGGGCAGTGTGTGTGTGTGTGTGTGTGTGTGTGTGTGTGTGTGTGTGTGTGACAGAGACATAAAAATGAATAATAAACAAATGAAAGAAACGCCTGACTGGCTGCTGAGATGGCTCATGGGGTGAGAGGTGTCACCGCCAACCCGATGATCTGAACTTGAACCACAGGACCCACGAGGTGGAAGAGAACTGGCCCCAGAAAGCTGTCCTCCAACCTCCACTAGCATAAAATGAACAAAAGGCCCAGGGGCCAGCGACACGGCTCAGTAGATAAAGGTGTTTGCAACCCTGACAACCTGAGTCCAATCCCTAGAACCCGTGTGAGGGTGGTGGGAGAGAGCCAGCTCCTGGAAGTGCGCGCGTGTGCGCGTGTGCACGTGCGTGCGTGCGTGCGTGCGTATCTGTGCTATGCTGCACACGTGGAGGTCAGAGACTAATTTACCAGACTTAGTGACAAGGGCCTTTACCTACTGAGCCAACTTGCTGGCCCCAAGTAAGTCTCTTGTGTGTTTGATTATTTATTAGTACAGCAGTCGCTTTGATCCGGTGTGCTTTTCATTTACCCGGGGCCACAGCTTCTCTGATTTCTTGCTGCTATTTCAAGACTGAAAGAGCCTATTTTACCAGACACATATGCTGTATTATTAGAGAGGTGCAACACCCGAGCCTTTAAAATTTCTAAGGACAAAAGCAGTGCCAACCGCTCTGAGGCTTCGGGAACCGGCTGCGGCTTCCAGTGTGTGTGGCTGACTTGCAGGATGAGCTGCTCTTCCTAGGGCATTATGGGTCTAGCAACCTCCTGGCCAGTCAGGGTCGCTGTGAAGAGCCACTTTAAAGAGAATGTCAGCCACCATGTGGGTGCTGGGAATTGAACTCAGGACCTCTGGAAAAGCAGTCGGTGCGCTTAACCTCTGAGCCATCTCTCCAATTCCCAGCACCCACATGGTGGCTGACAACCATCTGTAATGAGATCTGGCGCCCTCTTCTGTATACATAATAAATAAAATTAAAAAAAAAGAGAGAATGTCAAACACTTGACACTAGAGTAGCATAAACAACGTGACAGTGTCAAAGGGACAGCGTCAGCTTGAATCCTTCCAGCTTCCCAAGAACGATCTGATCAGCAAAGCGCCAACTTCCGAAAGCAAAGCAAGTCACTAGGAAAGCTCATGGATACACCAGTGTGTGGGGCCACAGATGAGCACCAAGTCAGAAAAGCACGACTAGACTTCCTCGCCTCACGCAGAATTCTGGGACCTAGAGCTTAAAAGGCAACTTCAGATTAACCTGGTTTAGAAAACAGCATCTTGAACCTTCAAATCCTATACCAAATCTGTACTCTGGTGCTCTCTTGCGCTCTCTCTCTCTCTCTCTCTCTCTCTCTCTCTCTCTCTCTCTCTCCTTCCTCCCCCCTCCCTCTGGGATTAAAGGCATATCCCACCACCCCTGGCTTAAATATTATTTTGAAATGATAGGCCCACTTAAAATTTCCAAAGATCTAAAACTTGGGCTGCCAAGGGCCAAGGGAGTATACAGCAGGTGACAACTAGTATTTAACAGGTCGACCCACCAGAGCCACCTGATGGGGAGCCTCACCTGGCAAGGCCATGGGGCCACTGACTGGAAATGACTGGTTGCTCCCGTCTGTAACTTCTCTCACGGGCCACCGCATTTCTTCCCTGAAAACAATTGTGTGTATTCTCCCCATTGCTTGTGTGCTTACTTCATGAAAATATTCCATCATCGGGCACACTTATAGTTGTGGATGGTCAGGAAGATGATTTCTGTTAAAGCTGTATAATTCTGATGAATAAAAGTAATACTAGAGCTGGGCGGTGGTGGCGCACACCTTTAATCCCAGCACCCAGGAGGCAGAGCCAGGTGGATCTCTGTGAGTTCGAGGCCAGCCTGGTCTACGGAGCGAGATCCAGGACAGGCACCAAAACTACACAGGGAAACCCTGTCTCAAAAAACAAACAAACAAAAAACTAGAATATTTTTCATAACTGACACAAGAAAGTGACAGTATTCTCAGTCACAAAGATAGCTAATTTTAAAATTCAGAATAAATTCAATACAGACTAACTGCCCTGCAGAGAATACACAAATGAAAGTTCTAGGTGTTTACTGCTGAGTCAAGGTCAGAACAGAAGCAACTTTGGTAGACACAACCCTCTGCAATAATTTTCTTTCTGTACATACCCCAACCACTCAAGGTTCAGCCAACTACCTGTTAATTATTAAGTCCTGAATTTCAATGTCATTCTCTGTCTGGAAACCCTAACCACTCGGGCTACATGCTTGGCCAAGTGTTACTCACTGGCCAGTCAGTGTGACCTCCCTAACCTGAGAAAAACTGTGTGATGTGTGATTTATCATGTGTTATAAGAGTGAATGGGGGGGGGGGTTGGAGATTTAGCTCACACAAGGCCCTGGGTTCGATCCTCAGCTCTGGAAAAAAAAAAAAAAAAAAAGAGTGGATCGGACCCTGAAAATGTAACATATAATTTCCCAGAGTTTAGCTGTTGAAAGAGAGTGAGTGAGTGAGTGAGTTAGTGTCAGTGTGTGTGTGGGTGTGTGCAGAGGCAGCTGAGGAGAGAGGATGAGTAGCTAGGCAGGAGAGAGAGCAAGAGAGATTTTCAGAAAGGATTTTTTAAGATGAAGTAAAAGAGAAAGTTACCATCAGAAAGCGTGTGTGTTTCCTTATTTACCCCTCAGATAGAAAAAGTCTAGCCCTCACTGTATTCGTGGATTTTTTTGCACACCCTGGTGCAACTTGGCGGCTGGACCTCTGAGCTAGCGATATTTGCTCTTAAGGGCACAACACTGACAGGAATGGTTATGATTTTTTTTTTTTTTTTTAAGAAAACAATACTAAAAGGGTTAGGGATTTAGCTCAGTGGTAGAGTGCTTGCCTAGCAGGCGCAAGGCCCTGGGTTCAGCCCTCAGCTCTGAAAAAAAAAGAAAAAAAAAGAAAGCAATACTTCAGGGGCTGAGGAGATGGCTGAGGCAGCAGGGTGCTTACCACACAGCATGAAGACCTGGGTTCCACCCTCACATGAGGCAACAGCACCAGGCGGGTAATCCAGTGCTGGGGGTGCGGAGGCAGGAAGGTTCTGGGAGCTTGCTGGCCTACCAGCCTAGCCTACTTGGTGAGCTCCAGGTTCAGTCAGAAGCTCTATGGCAAAAACCAAGACAGAAAGTAATCAAGAAAAACACCCAGTGTCAGACTGTGGTAGACACACACACACACACACACACACACACACACACACACACAACTCTCCCCCTCAGATGGTTCCCTAATAACCTGCAAGATGAGGCTGAGGGAAAGCCAGTAATCAAAGTAGCCAAGTGCTTTCTCAGTTGTAACCCTTCCGACGTTTGCTCCTGAGGAAGAGGAAGCCACACCCTGCATAAGGCCTTCCTAGACAATAGGCTTTCGCAGAGTCTGCACTTGACACCCCAAAGCTCCTCGTTCTCGGTGCCGAAGCTGGCCTGGGCATGACGGTTTAACAGGAGCAGTGGGACATCTAGTATGAACCCCAAACTGGTAGTGTGCAAATTTCTCCAAGTTCAAGTCCAGTTTGGGCATTGTGCTACAGCATTTGCTGAATGCTGAGCGTTGCAGGTCGTTGGGCTTGGGGGATTCCAGAAAGCAGCCTGTATTAGTTACCATTCTGTTGCTATGACAACACTATGACCAAGGCAACTTACAGAAGTTTATTTTGCTGTACGGTGGCTCCAGGGTGGGGTTAGATCCATAATGGTGGGGACAGACAGCACTACAGCAAGCATCTGGCTCAGGCAGCTGAGAGATCACATCTTCAACCTCAAGCAGGAAGCAGAGAGAGGGAACTGGAAGTGGAACAAGGCCATGAACTTTCAAAGCCTGCCACCAATGATGTACTACCTCCAGCAAGACCGCACCACCTGCCCAAACGTTGTCACCGACCAGGGACCAAGTGCTTATAGGTGTCTCGGACAAATCACCACACAGTCAGAATCTTTAGTGTGACCTCATCATTTAAGTTGAGGTGGACGAAGTTGGGACATCTTCTAAGTAAGGCCAAGGCGTCTGAATTCTGGCTGTGCCTTCAGTGGCCACTGAGATCCAGCTGGGAGATGTTCTCGAACACACAGCGACTTGGAGGCGTTCGGCAGCGGAGCCATAGCACCGGGTGAGGTTCAGCCCGTCCAGTCTGAATCAGCAGCTGCTTTTTGGGGTCTTCAAGGCGAATCCAGAACACGCAGAACACTCAGGTCCAGCAGCACGATATTGTCAGTCTACACCGGATTACTAACAATGGTATCCGAAAGCCACAGGTCCCCCAGGCTTAGCAGCTTCTGCTACTTGGAAAACTAAGATAATCGTGAAGGGCTGGCACATTTCTAATCATGCCAGTTCTTTCCATGCATGGAAAGAACTGAAATGTTTAGCCAAGGCAAGCAGCCTTGTCTGGGTGAGGTCTGAGGTCTGCCAGAGAGACTCGCCAAACTCAAGGCAGCATCATTCCTTCCAACCCTCCCAGACTCTCAGAAGCCTGGGAAGGAACGGGCAGGATAAGTGCCCGGAGGAACAGCTCTTCCCAGAGTCCCAGACAATATTCACATGTTCCCTCCAGGGAGTTTAGACCTGCGGGTGATCACCACGTCTGCCGTTCCCCTTGCTCGTTAGCCATTTCCTTGGGTGTTTCTGGAGTTGCCTGAGGTTTGGCAACAGTGCTTAAGGGATGCTCTCACTGCCCTCTTCCTCCTCTGCACCCCAACCCCCAGCTCCCGTGCCTGACAGTTCAGAAGTCAAAGCCGCTGGTGCCATCTTGTCCTAAGTCTCTGGAAGGTGCTTGCAGGGCATGGTGTCCACTGGTTCAGGAATTTCAAGAACATTCATTCATGGCATAGCTGCCTACCTGTTGTTGGATGGGGCACGTGTCCTCTTAGACTGAGGCTGGCAAACTGCATTTCTTGGCCCAGGTGGAAATTACAAGGGTGTTTTCCTGAAGAGGATCCATTAAGCTATACATTTGGTTTTGGGCAAATTATCTGCACCTGTGTTTCATTTTAAACCAACAACGACAAAACTTAAAAAACATACTTGACAAAAATTAGCGGAGTCCAGGGCCAGTGGGATATCTAAGTGGGTAAACAACCTGGCTGCCAAGCCTGACAACTTGAGTTCTATTTATCCTTGGGATCCACGAGGAGGAAGGAGAGAACTGTCTCAAATTTACTCTGACCTCCACCTTAGCACCCTGGCACTCGAATACTATATCGCTCACACGCTCACACACGCACACGCACGCGCGCGCGCACATACACACACAGTAAAACATTTAATTGTAGAATCTTTTCGTAACACAAATACTCAGTGCGGTTTTTGTAACTGGTTTTGTTTTTCTTTCCCAATTAACAAGGTAATAAAAACATTGGCCACTAGGGTGCGCAATTTGTTGCCCATTGCGGCTGTGCTCATACCAGGGATTTTCAATGCTTGGCGATCCCTCCTGCATATCAGAAAAGGGCAAGATTATGCATGACCCTTTGATAATAATCTACAGAAGTCAGTGCAGATGCTGGCAGATCTTATCTGGAAGGTGGCATCCAATATGTAAACGCAGCAAAGGAATGAAATTCTGTAGCTTTCTCCTCCTTTAAGCTTAGGGGTCTGAGGTTGCAGCTGATAGTGCGAATGGTCAGCCCTGGGCTTGATCCTCCACACGACAGACATAAGACAAAATAGATTGTTGTTAGTTTTTGAGAAAGGGTGTCATGTAGTCCAGGCTGGCCTCAAACTCACTATGCAGCTGAGGAGGATGACCTTGGATTTCTGAATCTCTTGCCTCCACTCTCAAGTGCTGGGATTTCAGGCAGGCACCATCATGCCCTGCTCACTGGTGCTGGGGATGGACCCATGGCCTCTTGCATGCACTCTACCAACTGAGTTACATCTCCAGCCTGGGTTGTAAATTATTCAATAAGTTATTACAACAAAACCTCCTAAGCCTTCATAACAAAACCTCAGGATTGAACAAATGGAGGCTGGAAGGAAAAGGGCTTAGGAAATAAATAAATGTAATTTTGTTTTGTTCTGCTTTTTGTTTTTTCCGAGACAGGGTTTCTCTGTGTAGTTTTGGTGCCTGTCCTGGATCTCACTCTGTAGACCAGGCTGGCTTCGAACTCACAGAGATCAAGTAAGTGCAAATGCAAACTGGTCCAGCTGACAGTATTGGCAATCTATTAGTTGGGATAATCCATTGAAGTTATTTATTTGTAATGCTACCGTCTAGCACATGGTGGCCCACATCTATAACCCTAGGACTTAGAAGGCTGAGGCAGGAGGATAGCTGCAAGTCTGAGGTCAGTCTGGGCTATATAATGAGTTCCAAGCCAGCCTAAGCTACTGAATGAGACCCTGTCGCAGTAACCAGAAAAAGGAAAATAAAAATATTTTAGCAAAAATTAAATGGGGAACTGGAAAGATGCTTCAGCAGGTAAATCACTTGTTAAAGCACAGACATAAGGACTGGAGTTCAGGCACCCAGAACACACATAACCCACACAAATGCCAGGTGGGCATGTGGCTGATCCACCTGGAATTCCAGCACTCAGAAGGAAGAGATGGGATGCCCAGAGCAAGTTGGCTGGACAAACTAGCCCTATCAGCAAGTTGTAGATTCAATCGAGGGAACCTGTGCTGTGTGACACCATCCTGAAGAGGGGTGAACAAATGTCCATCCACCCCAGATAGGGAACTGATGACAGACCAAAGTAGTGATGTCACCAAGTTCATCAAAGAAACGATATCACCAATGTGTTTCCTGGGGTTGTTACGGGAATATGGACGGCTGCACCACTGAAAGCTGACAAGCCCTGACAGCTGGAACCCTGGAGTTGTGCATGATGTACAGACAGACTGACAGGTGGAGAGCCTCCTCTGCTCAGAGCTCCTTACTGCTTATGTAACCTTGGTAAGGGAGGAGCCTTGTGAATCAGGTTAGCTTAGGGGACTTCCAGACACTTCTGAGTCGGTTATTTCCCAAGTCTTAAGGCCAGTCCTTCCGGAATGGAATGTTTCAACGCAGAGAAAATTGCTACACAACTGCTCAATGAGTAAGGTGGGGAGCAATCCATGAAGACTCCCCATTCAAACCTTAGGCCTCCACATGTGCATGCACACAGGTAGGAGGCACTGGGGTCTCTGTGCTCACAGACAAGCACTAGGGGAAACCTGGAATGTTAAACACACAGGGTGTTCCTTCAAGGGAAGGGATGCATAACCTGTTACCTGGCCAGAAGGCTGGGAGCAGATGTGGTTAATGCCCTGATGACCTTTGTCACCTATCTGTGTGGCAAAGACCACACTGGATCCTTTCCCAGCCCTTACTGGTTTGTTTTCAATTTCTATTTGTTTGTTTTCTTTTCTTTTTGTTTCTTTCTTTCTTTTTTTTTTTTTTTTTTGGTTGTTGTTTTTGAGACTGGGTTTCTCTGTGTAGCCCCAGCTATCTTGGAACTCGCTCTGTAGCCCAGGCTGGCCTCAAACTCTCAGAGATCTGTCCCTCTGCCTTTTGAGTGCTGAGACTAAAGGCTTGCACCATCACCGACCAGCTTCCCCAGACTCTTACTGTAAGCCTGTTTTTCTCACTCTCTAGAACCCATCTTTATGGAAGGGGTGGTCACGTGTGCTTTACACGGAGTTTCAATGTCATCACATCCAATCTTTACTTAGCTTACTTTGGGCATTATCGTGTGCACAGGATTGGATTAATTATCACAGGAAACCTTTCATCAAATTGTGCTGTGCTTAATACACCTAAAGTACTTGGGGTCAGACTCCCAAAGTTTGAATCAACACTGGCTACTTAGCGTTGTTGACCAAACTGCCTTTTCCTTCCCTCAGATCGATACTCTGCTAGCCATGGTGATCGCAGACAATCCCCCAACACACACACACACACACACACACTTTTTCACATACACATGCGAGAAGGAAAAAAATTAAAGGCAGAGATAGATGAAATAAAATAGGCCCCGGGCGGTGGTGGCGCACGCCTTTAATCCCAGCACTCGGGAGGCAGAGCCAGGCGGATCTCTGTGAGTTCGAGGCCAGCCTGGGCCACCAAGTGAGTTCCAGGAAAGGCGCAAAGCTACACAGAGAAACCCTGTCTCGAAAAACAAAAAACAAAACAAAACAAAACAAAAAAAAAAAAAGAAAGAAAGAAAATAGGCCCAAGGTTGATGGCCGAAGCTAGATGGATATAGCATTAAGTTATTCCATCAACTTGGAGCTTACATGAATTTTCTGAAATAAAAGTATCCAGAATTAATCCACATTAAAATAGCATTCATTTCAGCTATTGGAAATGAAGGCTATCTTTTAAAATTACATTTCTAATTTTCCTTTATTGATCTGCTTATTTAGGTTCTGGAATCCAATCCAGGGCATTACCCATGTTACTTCCTGCTCTCTACCCCAAGTTATACTCCCCTCCCTCCCCACAGTTCCTGTTTCTAATTTTAGAATAATCTTGTTTCATTTTAACAGACTATATTACTGTAATTTTGCACAGTTCTTGGATTAGCAATTTTTTTTAATGATTTGCAAATAAAATACCTATTATTATATCCAGATTTTTGTTTCTGACAGGATCTTGCTATGTAGCCCAGGCTGGTCTCAAATGTATGGTGATCTTCCTACAGGTTCCTAAATTCTGGGATTGTAGGCATAAGCCACCATGCCTGACTTGTGCTCAGATCTGAAATAATACTGCTTTTGTTGTCCATTACAGCTAAGACACCTCACAGCTGGTACTCTGTAGGCCCAACAGTTAAGAAGAGGTACCATACTTTGTGTATTGAGATCCTGGCTTACCTGGCCATCTCAGGGAACCACATGTGGGCCCCACCATGGCATTAAGAAGCATGGGAAGGGAAAACAGCCCCTCATGCCAGAATTTAGTTTAAGTTGTGCCTGCAGAGAGCCATGGATTTCTATATAGCTAATAAAAATTGCTATGAAGATGACTGCATGGACATTTTCTCAGCATTCCTTTCTGAGGGAGATTTCAAGTAAGAATACTATGAACAATGCTTAAGGTGGAGAATCTCACAAGCAGCAAATGATGTGCCTTGGCCTCCTGGTAACCCGGTCACAGTAGGCCTCCTCTGACTTTCTGTGACATGTTTTGGTCTTGCCAGTCTGTCCTCTGTACAGTGTACTTCATAAACTACTGTATGGTCTCATTTACTAAAGAAGTTTCTGAGATAAATCTAAGCGTACCAAAACATTTCACTCAATCTTTTAAGTGATATGGACAATATAACTTCAAAAGTCACCAAAATCATACATAGCTCTTGTTCAGTTACTTAAATGCTGAGTGCCCATGCCCTTTCTTTCTGCCTAAACCTACTTTTCTTGGGTGTGTGTAACTATCCTTTTCCTAATAAACATTCCCCTTTTAACTTCTGCATTTAAATCTACACTAAAATCTTTTCTTTTCTTTTTCTTCTCCTTTTGAAGACAGACTCCCTGTACAGCCCAGATTGGCCTAAACCTCACTCTGTAGCCCAGACTTGCCTCAATCTCAATAATCCTCCTGCCTCAATCTCCTGAGTGTTGGTATTATAGGAATATCCAACCCTGTCTTGGCTACACAAACGTATGCTTACATATAAACAAACACACAGAGAATAGAGGGTCCAGAAATAAACCCACACAGCTACAGTCATCTGATTTTTTCAAAAGATTACCTTTATTTGTATTTCGGTGTTAGTAGAGGCCAGAGGAGGGCATCAGATCCTGAGAACAGCAAGTGCTCTTCACTGCTGAGTCATCTCTCTAGCCTCAGCTACCTCTTTTTCACACTGGAGATAAGACAGCCTCTTCAACAAAAGGTACTGGGAACACTAGAATGAAAAGAGCTGTCTGTGGAGGTTCACACCTTTAAATCCATGAATCTCTATGAGTTCAAGGCCAGTCTGGTCTACCAAAACTACATAGTGAGACCCTGTCTCCTAAAAACCATAAATAGGCAGTTGATCTGAACAGACAGTAAACACAGTGGAAAGCATAATCCATAGACTCGACCAAGCAGAACAAAGTTGATTAAATACTGCAATCAACATTCAACAGCAACAAGGAAAAATAGGTAATGAGTATGACCACATGGTTCAAGCATTCTAGGTTATGATCAAGACATCAAATCTAAAAGCTGCGCAGTGGTGGAGCACACCTTTAATCACAGCACTCAGATCTCTGAGTTCAGATCTCTGAGTAGTTCAGATCTCTGTAGGCCAGCCTGGTCTACACCATGGGACATGCACTAACATACACAAAGTGCACATACCTGCAAGTAAATAAATAGTTTTTAAAAAGAACTATGAGAGAATATGTTGGCAGATGTGACCCTTCATGAAAAGTTAAATATTTGAAAACTGAAAAATTCCATAAACAAGATTAGCAAAGCAACTGAACTAGAATAGCCATACAGAGTTTGGATAGAGCAGCTGTGAATTAAGAACACCACCACAACTATTGATCCATTGACGATGGAACCCAAGACTTCACTCATGTTAAGCACATGTTCTACCATGGAGCTACAGCTAATTCTACGTAAGTGCACAAAAGCTTTGAAAAGTTGATTCTTTTTTTTTTTTTTTTAAGAAATTTATTTATTTGTTTGTTTGTTTACTGTGTGTGCAGAAGAGGGTGCCAGATCTCATTACAAATGGTTGTGAGCCACCATGTGGTTGCTGGGACTTGAACTCAGGACCTTTGGAAGAGCAGTCAGTGCTCTTAACCTCTGAGCCATCTCTCCAGCCCGAAAAGTTGATTCTTATGAAGGGAGTAAGTAGGGGGATTGGTGAGACAGCGCAGCAGCTTGTTGCCTAGCCTGAAGACCTGAGTTCAATTCCTACGACCCACATGACAGAAGTGTAGTAGGCTACTGAACTACAGTTATGCCATCTCATCAAAAAATTCCTAAGAATACTAAAACTATCTTGGTAAACTGGTCTCTGGACCAGCCATATAAATTCCTAAGGTAAACTGGTCTCTGGACCAGCCATATAAATTCCTAAGGTAAACTGGTCTCTGGACCAGCCCCAAATTCCTAAACAATATGACCCTGAGCTAAAGGCTAACTCCCTGCCATTTAACTTATCTCTCTGCTTCTGTAAACAATTGCTTTCTGCTATATCACAACTGCATTCATTACAGGAAAAAATGTCAAGAATGACCAAAGGTAGAAACCCGACAGGGCAGGCCCACTACGATCACACAGAGATGAGTGTAAAAAAGATGTTTACAATAGGTTGGAGGCTGTACTTTTTACCCCATGTATTCTGGCAGGTTATGGTAAGGTTTCAGATTTGTGTATGTGTATTAACAGTCCTGGCTATCAAACTCCAAACAGGCCCTGGGTCAGCAAATATTCCCCACTGAGCTACACCGTCAAAACCCTCCAGTGAGTTATTTATCAATTTGTTTATTGAGACAGAGTCCCACTCTGTAGCTAGCTTTGAAATCACAACAATCACAGAAATCAGACTCTCTCAACCTGAGTGATGATGGGATTACAGGTGGGAGTCAACATACCCAAATCCAACATACCTGCACATTATTTTAAAGGACTGAAAGTTTATGTATTCGTGCAATAATTTTTAACTAAGAAAAGGAAAACACTTTGGAAAAACACAACAAACTGCTCTTTTCCTTTGTGAACTATAGTTCCCAAGGGAAAAAAGCCACACACCTCCCTCCTGAGTTAAAAATTCTACAAGGCCGATTGATTTAACTGTGATAGTAGAGACATGGAATGCTGCGGGCCTGGAGCCAAAGTATCTTAGGCTATCCTTAGCCTCCTTAATAGCCATTCATCGCCCACTTCTATGTTTAGCCACACATCCTTGTGACTGTCCTTTTGGAATGTACAAACAGAACACTAGTTTCCACCAATTCCAAAGACTAAGAATGTCATCATATAAAATCGAGAGCCGATAGCCAGAGATATCCCATAAAAGGCCTACCTGATGTTTCCATTTGTTACCATATAAACTTCATAAAACTATTGTTGAATGTGGTTTGGGGACAGTCTGAATCCATGTTCTTGGGCCATGGTCACTCATATTTGGCTCCAGAATAAACTCTATTCCCTTTGAGGTGAAATTGGTTTTCTTCATCTACACTTTCAGGGAGAGGAAGAGGTGACAGCTAAGTGTGTTATTTTTCACTCTCAATTGTTAACAAAGAAACTGAATTTTATGCAATTTTGTTAAGTTAAGAACCTGTAATATAGAGAATCCACGAGAACATTCAACGTAAGTGCAATGGACTCCGAGTCAGTCTACTTTAGCAACTTCTCAGTCATAAATAAAATGGCAAAGTTACTTCCTCGGTACTTTTCCAGTTATGTCCTCTATAGCGCAATTAGGAATTCAAAAGGATTCCTCTCTCCTTTACGGAATATTACAGCCTTAACTATTACCTTCCAGGAAAGAATTCAAAGCCTGGCTAGTCAAGAATTTCAGCAGAGCATTCCAAGCCGTCAATACAGCAGTTCCTGTTATACTCCCTAGAGCCTTTTACACTTTATAACTGTTGTTTCTTAAAAAAAAAAGAACTTAAAAATACAGACTCTACCACGCATAGACACAGAAACACAATAAATCACTGTTCCGCCCTGGGACTGTCGGAAAGCAGTTAAAGAGCATGAAGAGACAGTAGGCAGCCGTCACGGTCAGGGTGACATCCTCCCAGCTACCACTATCGGGCACGGCCTGTGCAGCACGCTGCCTGCGTCAAAGGCAGCATGACTCTGCACAACGACAGGCTGGAACATTTTCCGGGGAGGACCGCTCGGAACGGAAGAGGCCGAATCGGGAATGAGAGGTAAACAAAGGAGGCGGCCACAGGCCGGACCCAGGACTTCAGCCCGAAAGCGGCGTCGCTGCCGCTGCCGAACTGGCTGGACCAGGCCCGCCGACACACACGCCCTGGGCTCCCTCCCGCTGTGTCGCCGTCGCATCCCCCCGCGGCCTCCCTCCCGGCGGGAGACACGCGCAGCCTGACGCATGTCCCTTCGCTAGCGGCCGCCTCCATTTTGTCCTGGCTCTCCCCCACGCGAGCAGCGTGCTGCTGCTATTTTTAACCTCCTCCATGTGAGGGCGGGCGGGCGAGCGGGCGGGCGGGGGAGGGGCGCGGGTCCGCAGCGCCGGGAGGCCGCCGTCAGGGACTGAGGCTGGGGAGGCGGCGGCTGCCAAGGTCACCAGAGCCGGGACAAAGGACACGTAGGGGACGAGGCCTACGGAAACAGGGCTAGGCGACTTCCGGCAGCGCGCGGGCCGTCAACCCCGGACTCCCGCCCTCTCGGAGGACAAAGCGGCGCCGAACGCGCGGCCCCGGCCCCGCCCTCGGCGCGCGCCCGGCGCCCGGCACGGGGACGCGCACAACGGTTGGAAATGGCGGTTGAGGCGGAGGCGGGGCTGGGGGAAGCCGAGTTTCTCGGCTCTCCCTGTCTCGGGCTACCCCGCTTGCGAGACGGGAGCCGGTGGCGCTTCTCTAGGTGGCCGCCTCTGCCGTCTCATTCCTGACGGGCGGTTACGGGGCTGGAAAAACTGCGGACGGTCCCACGGAACAAAGGAGGGGGCCGCGGAGCGCGGCGGCGCGGCCTCAGGAAGGCTCCCTAAGATGGCGGCCGCCGCGCGGGCGGGTGGGCGGGGCCTGCCGCTTCCGTCGCGGGCCTGGGCGGGGCGGGGCTGACGGCTGGCACCATGGCTGCCGCGCGGGAGCCCCAGGAGCCGGAAAAGAAGGTAAAGCACGCCGTGGTTCTCGCGGGGGAGGGCGCCCCGGTTCTAGTCCTATCCCCATGACCGTGAGCTATTCCAGCGGTCTAGTCCTCCCATCCCGCATGTGAGTGTCCGAATTGCAATTGATTCAGGTTAGCGAAGAGCGATCGGAATGAAAACGGCGACTAGTCCTAACCTAGCACCGTATTGTACTTCGGTAGTAGAAGGGTCATGAAAATTTTCCCCAAGAGCTGGGCGAGGTGACACGTACCAGTAATCTCAGCACTTAGGAGGCTGACGCAGAGGCAGCATGAGTTCTAGGCCAGCTAATGTGTCAGTCTGTCTCCTTGCATAACATACAAGCAAGCGCGCACACTCAGGTAAGGTAGATTCCCTAACCCATTGAGTATTGCATGTATTGGGCTCTATTACCCAAACGGACAGTCTTTGCTCTTTATGAAGTTGAACAGCTATACTTCTTAGAATGGCTATGAGCAGATAGGTGTGCCCGGAGTGGAGAACGTGATACAAAGCTCGTAGCAGAGCATATGGGCCTTCCTTGGTAGCAGCGGTTACGATTGCATTCTAAGTAAAATCAAAAGCTCATGGTGAAATGTCTAAAAGATGTCACCAGACACATTTTATGAATTAGAGATCTAAAGTATTACTTTTCCAATGATAGTTTGGTAGTACAACAAAGGTAAAACGTGGTTTGCTTCAAGACTAGACTATGTCACATAGACTTGCTGAAACTTCACGTGGATATGACAAAAATACTTTGAAAATACTTATCAGCTTACAAAATGAATAAGCACAGCGAAGTTTCACTAACAGGGAAGCGTGTAAGTAGCATTTAGTTGAAAAACATGAGCCACGAGGAAGAAATGTTAAATCTACATAAAAGGAGGGCACATCCAGGCTAGTGGAATAACAAGCCAAGCCATTACTGTAAATTGTTCCAAATGAATGTTGAGATTGAACTGAATTCTAAATGTACGTATCTTGCAAGGCCTTGCCAGCAGTTATTACCCTGCCATGCAGGTGCTGTTGATAATAGAGGCCATTTAGGTGGCGTTAGTAATCTTGCCATAAAAGGGAGAAGAGTGGTAATTTTGTGCCGCAGGCCACAGGAATATATCATAAGAACTCTCCATAGCCCCCGATAAATTTGGCTAAGGATGTTGACTTTAAGAGTTGTATTAGTGAGATGGCTCAGCACACCACTTGATAAGACAGAATTCAACTCCTAGAAACCTTAGGGCAGGACTGCCACCAGCTACTGTCCTGTAACATCCTAGGCAGGACTCTGGTAAGCACAAAAAGGTTATTGGGAAACCATGGGGGACTTGTCATAAAAGCTTAAGGCCAGACGTGACCCTTTGCAGCACCACTTAGGGTGTTCTCTTTAAAAGTTAAATGGGTATTTTTGTGCGTATGCCTGGTGACCAAGTGTCCCCTGAGATTGGAGTTAAGGAGACACCATTCAGGCAGCTTGGGATAACCTGTACCCTCAAGAACAGCCAGCCTGGGCTGAGCCAGCCCAAACGTACTATCTACATTTCATCTGAACTGTCTGAGCAGTGCTTATCACAGGAGGTCTGGATTAGGTAAAGGACATTGGTGATACAATTTCTTGACATTAGAGTTCCCATCAATAGCACCGACTCCATTCCATGATGTCCTGGATGCAAAGGAATGCTGTAACTACCCCCATCATTCTTCTGCTACAGCAAACCATTTCTAGGGGTGAGGGGTGTTCAGTGTCTCCAGTTTAGGGCAATGAATCCCCCACTAAGTCATGACCTACTTTTTATGTGATCTAATGGTGAGACACTTTCCAACTCTGTATGGGAAGACAGCCCACAAAGCTTGGTGTGTGATACAAGCAAAAAACAGAAACAGACAAAACAGAAGCCATCTGGGAAAGCATACTTTTACTTTACTGAGAATCAAGTCACATTTCATCTTCAAGCAGATCCTTGAGACAAAGGTGTAAGACAGGTGAGGTTCAAGCTCTCCACCCACCCCCACCCCCCATTTTAAAGGATCTGACCTGCCTTTTACTTTTGCTCCTTTCCCCCACGGTCATCACCTCCCATTGTAGGTACCATGTCTTATGCAATCCTCTAGCTGCACTGAATGGCATTGTAGACGACATTCAGTTATCCAGACCTGTTTTTCCAGTGCTGGGATCCAGCACATGCTACATTTCTAAATTGCAATCTTGATATTGCAATTGTGCTTTTGAGACTTTTAATCCTGGGGCTCAGACCAACCTCTGACTCAACAGCAGCCGTCTTGCTGGAAGTTTCCCGGATTGCTGGGATTACAATCACAAACTACCAGGTGTCTGGCTAAGAATATCAAAACTAAAGTCTGGTTTTCATCCCATCCTTGAGCCAGTGAGTGGCAGATATCCTTGGACGAATATTTGGTTACCTTATACTAGAGGTCAAATACTAAAGTACGTACAACCATATTAACTATTTCTTGCAATTACTATGTTCACAGAGTGAATTTTAAGTAGCACTATATTCAAATGTAGGGATTCCCAAAATGATAGATATAGCACACTAAGTCAGGTAACTAATAAATGGTGTTTATTGTAGTACTTTTAACTCTTAAAACTATTTTCTTGTTCAGTCTAGGCTTTTTCATTTTATCCTAGACCTTTAAGCTCCTAGGAATTTTAGATGTTGAGAACATTCCATGTGCACGAGAATCTATACTCTATGGCTCATTAGGATCTGTTGTGGCTGGACTTGGACATTTCTTAGTGACCAGTAAGTATTTCTCCTATAGAACATTTTCTGTGGTGAAACATTTCCTCCATAGAACATAATTATACTGACCACGCTTGTTTTTGACAGGTAGAATTAGAAGATCATGTGATGTTGGAGTAGGAGGATTTATCCTGGTGACTTTAGGATGCTGGTATGTTTGCTGGATATTCCAGGAAATTCAGATTTCTTTTGAGACAGGGGTTGTGTCCTGGCTGTCCTGGAACCAGGCTGGTCTTGAACTCCCAAGTGTTAGGATTAAAGGTGTGCACCGCCACCACCTTCAGAAATCATTGGTGGACAGGTGTTTTCTCTGTGCGCCTGCCTCCTCCCCTCCTGAGTGCTGCTGGGATTAAAGGCATGAGCCACCACACTCAGCTAAGTAGTTATTTATCAAAATCTGTCCTATGACTATTGAATGTTTGAACAGATGAATGGCAGAATAATCATGTTCTACAATAGATACAATTAATCTAAGGTGACTAAGTTTACATTTTATGTACTTTAAAAAAAAAATTTGTATTTTGAAAGAACACCTTTAAATACAGCTTTGGGTTAGTCATTTTGGAAATGTGTATAAAACTACTTAAAATCCCTTAGGTTATTCATATAGAACTAGTAATTCATTTTTCCTTCTTACAAGGTTCCATTGTAGGTATAATTTTGCTAAGCAAAGAATCCAAGAAAGAATTGCCAGAGAAGGAATTAAAAATAAGATTTTATATGAAAGCACCCACCTTGATCCTGAAAGAAAAATCAAGAGCAATAACAGCAGCTGAGCAACCTTGAGCTTAGAAACCCAGAGAACTACTCCTTTGGATCAACCACAAATGTCTTATTGTATACAATAAAAAAGCTCTTATAAATATGTGTGAACTGCATTGTGTCACTTGCATGAGAACCTTTTCTGCTCTTGGACGCCAGTACAGTATGCTTGTTATACATCTGTCAAATGCAATAAAACAAACCAGAATGAAGGAGAAATTGTACCTGAACAAGCCCATTACTGGTCCTATATGACTGTTATGATGACCTGAAGAATGAATGTCTGAAACTATTTTGTTCTCTATCTATCCTTAAACAGGAAAGATTGTTTTCCTTTTGATCACCATGAAGGCCAGGGTGCAGACTTGTGTAACTACCAGTCAGTAACGGTTTGTACACATGTGCTACTAAAAGTTTTCAGCTGTAGCCACCCTAGGACTTAAGCCATTGATAAGTGAGTTTGCAGCATGTCGATGGTTAAATGGTCAATCTAGTATTCTAACAAGCTGTGTACACAGTGTTTGTTCCTATGCTCTCAGACTTAACTTACTAACAATTGCTGATTTAAGTTCTCCAGCTTTATCATACTGCAGTTGTATCTTACCGTGAAAGAGAAACCTCTCTCGGCTGCTATCATTTCCAGTATCTTCGATACTTACAAAGTGCAGTTTCACAGCAGCACAACTGGAGAAACTGGTAAAAAGAGCCACAAAGCTTTTAGTTTTATTGACTTGCCTGCAACATGCCATTATATATACTTCCATGAGCACTAAGGTTTCTAATCTTGTACTTTGACAGTCTCTTTGCAAGCATCCCAGTGTTGGTATTGGAGGAATGAATTACTATGCCCAGCTTAATTAAACCTACTGTCATCCCATCCAAACAATGACAACTGAGCCCCCTGCACGCCACAATTTCCATGTTTGCCAGAAACCTTTGGTAACTTTCCATTTTCCTCAGAAACTGGGTGTGCATCTCCTCTAATAGGTGACTTTCATTGGGTCACAGCCTAAGTACCACACCACACCTACGCTTCCCAGGCATAATTTTGAGTTCCATTGCTGTGTATTTATTTACTAGGTAAAGTCTAAGCAAGACACCATACCATGTCCATTCCAATCCAAACTTTTACATTGCAAATATTTAAAACTCAACTTACCTTCAATGACCTCTCTGCTCACTGCTTCTTCACTGTTCAGATAATCCGGAATTTCATACTAGGTGATATAGCAGTAGGTACTAGCTAAATAGCTGGTTAAAATAGAATTGTAGTGTTAGTACTGTTTTGAAGTTTTTTTGCTAGTTTTATCTACCAATCCTAGGCTGTTTTTATTCCTTTCTCCCCTCCCTCAACCCCACCCTCTTTGACTCCTTGGCTTTTCCATCTCAGTAAAAGGACCTCAGGGAAATTTAATAGAACAGCTTTTTTTCTAGACTTGTGACTTATTGACTGAATTTGGCAACAATAATCTCAACTATGCTAAAACCAGTATTTGATTTGCAAGCATCCTTTTAGTCTACGTACCTCTAACTCCATCGGTGGTTTCCCTTTGCTTCGATTATATAATGCGGAGGTCTATATAATAAATTCAGGATTCCTGTTTATGCACTTTTCAGGAAAGAGCTAAGGATCAAATAGGGTTTGAATCCTTCTATTCCTAGATAAAAATCTGTGACAGGTGTCAAAGCACCCCTTTAAAAGTCATGTTAAATATGCACTATTCTTTGGGTACGCAGACCTTAGTAAGTAGGAAAATTAAACAATTTCTATAATTTTGACTTATAACAGTCCTCTAGAATCAATTTTGAAGCAGCTTAATGGTCTAGTAATTATATCAGGTCAATATAATAGCCAGTATCCACTACTACCACCCAAATACTGGTATTTTTTATACATCTTAACATTAATCCTATTTTTAAATATTTTGAGAAAACAAAGCTGTTTCAACAAGAATTAGGAAGATAGTTTTCAATGCATTAATTACAGTCTAAGTTTATAGAATAAGCACTACTAGATAAAAAGTTGTATGATCCTGTCTAAGCCTCTCCACGTACTACTGGAGAAGCACATGTGGCTGCAAATATTTGGGTTTTTCAACTATACCCTCCCAGTTTCTAGTAAGACATTGACAAAAATTTTAAGACTACCAGCTAGACAAGATTTCTGTTGTTCACTTTAAGTGTAGAACAATGTAACCTTTAAGTACTGTTATCTCTAAACCACCTGTTTATGGCACACCACCGGAAGACTAATCTGCATGTACAATAGATTTTCCCAAGCAAATGCTTCTATACCATGTGAAAACATGCATTGCCATTGAAACTTAATGCCTATTTACAAGTTTTTCTGCACCTTTTTCTCAAATGAACCATGGTCATAAACCCTTGGGTGCCTACTCATTGAAAGCCATTAGGTTGCCTTGAGAGTGCAGCTATTTTTGCTGCATAAACCCATATCATAGTTGAAAGCAAGTCCTCCCATTGATTTCACCTAGACATTATTGTAGTTTATATTTTACAGTAAATGCCTCAGGAATGGCACAACCAAAGTTCATACCAAGTCTCCCATTAATTTTAGCATCTTTCAAGTTCCAGTTTACTTCAGATCTAATTTTGGACCTCTAAACCTGGTATTACTAGTGTCAAGACAGAAATCTGGTAAGCAAAGGCAGAAAGTACCCTAAAGGTCACTGTTTTGCAGTAAATAAGCCTGAGGGTAATAAATTCTTAAAAACTTAAGACTTGGGTCAAGTCCTTAAATGTATTTCTGTAAACCTATGCAAAATTTGTCAATTGCCAAACATTTCACTCCTGATATAAAAGGCAAAATTAGAAAATATCTTAAAAGATGTGTCCTGTCCACTTGGTTGCCAATAGCTTTGTGTAAGGTGATCCTGGAAACCTAGCATAACTGGTAAACATACAAGCAGCAATTAATTTGAATACCTATTAGAATCACTGGAACACATTTAGTTGGGCCCCTTTTACTCTTCACACAGCACAGTCACATGGACAGACTAAGAAAAAGGAGATGAAATTTAAATCAACACATTGTTTTTATTACTAAGCTGCAAGAAAACGAAGTATGCTGGAACCTTTGATTCTTGTTACTTGTCCATGATTCATTCTCCCATCAACTAGCTAGCTACTTAGCTGTTTATGTAAGTATGCTTCTAATACTTGAATTCACACCAAATTTTGGTCTATGGCTTCAATTTTTGGTCAGTACCAACTTTTAGGTGTCCAAGTGTAGGATGTTTTTTAAGTGGGTAAACTCTTTTCTGTAGTCTTACCCAATGGGACAATCAAAGGAAAGCAAGCCAACAATTCAAAGTTCAGCTGTTAGCTCGCTCAAACCTAAATCCCAGACTAACTTACAGAGGTTGAATATGGCATTATGCCACTGCCACACAAGGTCCAAAGAAATGCCTGGAACCTTTCTAGAGGACAGTTTTCCAGAATACACAGTACCCTAAAATGTCATTTGTGACACTGAATACAGTATGCAGGCCCAGCTGTTCAAAAGGAAACTCTCCATCCCACTTCTCTTGTTATGCTACAAGTATACACTAAAATTTGGCATACAGAACTTTCCCAAGCTATTAGGCAGATAGGTGACTACAAACCAATGTCCTGGTAACAGATTACTGGCCTAACATTTATCTTCCACACCCATTAGCCATACTGGCACTGGGCTTATAATTATAAACTACGATGTTTAATTTTCTTAAGTAATTAATCTTGGGGAAAGATGATCCCTGGTTTTAACCACTATTAACTACTATTCTACACCAAAACTCAAAAGGTGCATACTCCTATCAAATCAGTACTATACAGAGATCACTCCCAAGGGCTTTGGAACAAAAGGTTAGTGACAAGGATTAAGGAGACAAAGGCCACTCCAACATGAGTTAGCCAAAGTTCTTTGAATACTTGTCTCTTACAAGCATGTACCCATACTAAAAAAGGGAGGGAAAAAACAAACAACAACAACAAAAAACCTAGGTACTAAAAACTCAGTACTAACTGGCTAGGCTTTTCCATCTTTAATAGTAATTAGCAGAGGTAAGAGTTGTGTCTACCCCTTTGCTCAAATGCAAACTACAAATCATGCAAGGAAAAGGCTTCCTAGGGAGAGTCTCTGAGTGTTTTAGACAAGCCACAAAGCTATTATTCCATCATCTGTGGCTTATAATAAGTCCTTTCAAGCAACCTTGGCCTAGCTATACCCTCAATGGATAGGTATCACTAACCACATAGGGTCTTTAACAATCTTGGCTTAGCTACTATTACAACAAAAAAGTTACAACTTAGCAGTTTCCAAACATTACTTCCAATGCCAAGGTACCCTTAAATATTCTAATATATAAAAAAAATTGACTCAAACCATCTTATGAATTTTACTAAAAACACTTCAGGTAAATTATTTTTGTTCATATCTTTCTAGGGAAAACAACTGAATGAATACTGGAATGTAATCTGCCACAAATTCTGTTTACTTTAATAAAAATATATATATTACATTTATGTAAAAAGGGTATTAGGAGTTTTAAGCTTATTGTATTTTTTTCAAAAAAAATTATATTCACGTTGATGTACATACAACTAGGCCTTTACAACCAACTATATACTACCTAAAAATCTATTCAAGTATTTTTGTGCATTGTAGTCTATTAGGCTCATAATTACATTAATGAGCAAGCTAAAAAAAAAAAAGTCATCAATTCCCATTAACAGGAAATCTTAAATACAAAACACAACCTAAGCACAAATGTTAAAAATACCAAGTTTCCTAGAATAAATCTAAAAATTGCTTTTAGGCTAAATAAGCCTTCTTAGTCACAGCCAAGGCCCTCAATATGTACTGTGTTCCTATCAGAAACTTCTGAGACCATACCAAGTTTATTCTAATTTCCTTGCCAGTAATATACACTATTTTCCTAAATACCAGTGTTGACCAACTCCATTGCCTTTAAGTATTGTTAAGCAAGTGCTCTACACCACTGATCTACAACTGTAGCCATGTCCCCTTCCCCTCTCCCCCACTTTTGCTCAGCAGGCATTGGATTTCATTAACTGTTTCTACAAAAGTACTTTTTACTGAAGGGAAAGGAGTACCTTTAAAGGGCTCTCACTATGAAATATATAGCCCAGGCTTGTGGTAAATTTCCTGCTCCTCTGTAGATTCATAACAAGTCTGTGCTGCTATGCCCAGCTTGATTGAAAGTATGTCTTGAACCAAAAACAATCTCCTGGTTTTTTCTAGTCAATATTTGTTTCAAAACCAATGTTTCAATTTTGTTTACAACTGGGCATACTTTAAGTCAATTCTTTCCTTCAGGTCTGATTTTGTATGCATTCACTCTTACTAAATTACTTAAGAGAATTTATAAGCATAGATCTAATTCTTAGTGTAGAGACTACTCCCACAAAGCATTTTATTTTTCCCCTGTCCAATACTGTTAGTTGACCCTTGTTTCTCCTGTTGAGTCTCTAGTAACAGGTCTATACAAGGTTTTTGAAAGGCACAAATTAAAATATTAGGATCAACACTGATTGATCTAAATTTAAGTTTTTTGAATTGTACCTCAGGTTAGGAATATAGTCCTAATAATGTATGTATATATATATATATATATACACACACAGCAGTTACTCATACTAATGATTGCTAGCAGTAAGTTTACTGCTAGATACCTAGATGCCAAGATACCTTTTAGTGTTAATTATTTCTATGGCAACTTGTTTCATCTAAAACTAGCTGTAGCAATTTCCAGTAGTACAGTATAATAAACTCGTATTTTAAAAACATCTGATTCAAAATACCTAAACAAAATCCTAAAGCAACCAGTAATATAGGAAACCTGAACTTACCAGAAGCAGGCTAAAAAACACTGGCACGCTAGACTAAAATCTAGTTTTAGTTCTACAGTTTGACTCCTGATTCCTCACTTCACATAGTGAGGCTCCTTTAGAAGGTTTAAGTGTTCTGTGCAAACCCAATAAAATTACAATTTGGGGATCTAATGTTATCAACATATAGCTAGTTAAGTTAGCAGTATTGTGTAGTAGTGAAATCAATGACTAGCGGCTTGCATGATGGCTTCTAAAAGCATCTGTTCCCAAAGTTTCATGTATCATATGTATATAATCAGGAGAGGACAGCCATTCGCATTTTGTAAACATGATCAACTGAGCATTAACTTCTCCCATCCAGTACCTTTGCCCCTCATAAATGTTAAAAGCCGTCTTGGGGGGGAGGGGAAGGGAAGAATTCAGCTTTATAGTATAAATCATCAGTATACATTTAAGTTTTTAAAACCTAAATGTTCCAAAGTACAGAGTAAAAGAATAAGCTGTCCAGAAAGCACACACTTAACTTCTCCTCTTGGGAGTTGTAGTATAAAGGGATTTTGAACCTTGATGGCGAGAATCCCAAACAAGAGTAAAATGAATTCTTTTTATTGCAAACAAACGTCTAAATTAATTTCTCCACCCACTTTCTTTAGAAAGAAAAAGAAATCAGCAGGCTAAGGAGATACCCATTCAAGAACTGACATGATTAAAAGGTATAAATGGGTGACTCACAATTTCATTAGCTTACAAAGATGGTGGAGTTAACTACTACAAGCACACTAGTTATACAGTATTTGTGGGAGAAGGGCATACAGACATAGCTAACTTCATATAGATCCCATTAGACAACTGGATTTACAACAAGTTTTTTTTAATAAGAAATGGGCAAAGCCAGCTTTCTTTTCAGAATCAAAATGCAGAACAAATGGAAAATTTTATGGTATTTAACCTTCACAAGTTTGAGCCTCCACATATAATGCAACCAAGTTTACATTTTTAACAGCCCTTCTACATACACTCCATCTTCTCAATCTTGGTTCCAAATTTTATCTTCATTCCCAATTTTTCCAATTCCATTGTTAAACAGAAAAAAAGAATAGCCTTCCCGGTTTGTCAGAAATTTCCCTTCCACTATTACCCACCAGTTTACAGAGAGGATGGAGTGTAATATGAGCAGTACAGAATCTTATGCAATTCATGAGGACCTTAGTCCTTCCATGAATCTGGTTGCTAACATTGCTATTTTATTGTGACAATGACTCCCGACTGTTATTCTCTGTGAGAAATGGGGGAGTAAATGCTTAATAAAAGACACCAGGTACAAAGCAACATTTTACTTTTGTTGTGATAAAAAAAAAAGTCACATTTTACAGATAAAATGTAGAACCCTGAAATACTGACACATTCTCTTATCGTGCACAATGCTGAGGTTCTCTTACGATTCACTTTAAAACTGCAATTAAAAATGTACAAAAAAGAAAAGAAAAAAAATCAACCCACAAAGCTTCTAAAAAAGGAACCCGCAGGCACTTCCTCTTGTGGAATGTTTAAAAAGTTAGCCTACTAAAGAAAACAGTCGACTTCTTGTGAAGGTTTTGGAGAAATATGTATCAGTTCGTTTTATTTGGGTATTCAATAATATCCTTGGTGATAATGCTGACTCCATGGCTTCTGACCCCAGAATTGCTGTAAGAGAAAATTTTGTTTTTAAAGAAAAAAACATCAATAAGCCACTCAAATTGTTTTTAGGAAATGACAATGATCTAATTCAGAGTAATTGCTGGAAACAAATTTATACTTGTCACACTTAATTTCTATCAGACCAGAGACTTAGTTTTAATTTACCAATTATCCATATTATTTACCAATACACATTACAAAAAGAAACACAAGACTTGGGTTAGTTTATGTAATTAAAACTATTAAAAAGAACCATGTAATAAAACATATGTAGTAAATATTACTTTATCTAAAAACTGTTAAACTCCAGCCTATCCATGGTTACAATTTATAACACAGTAATAGACAACTTGTTCTACTTAATATATGGAACACTTCAATCCCTATTAAGAACTTCCATCTGAATCTTGTAAACATAAAGCACTATAATTTATGTAATCACTTAAGAAATTACTTACACCCTGCTGCCACTGGTTGTAGCCCTGAGATTGATTCTTGTAGCCACGATTGTTTCCTCGTCCTCTGAAGTTCTAAGAAAAGGAAAGAAATCTGTAAATAAAGAGCTCTGAAGCAAAGGTGGACACTTTTAAGAGGCATGCAGAAACCCTTTACACCCCATTGCTCACTGATTGCTACTGTTAGTACATCTAAAAAGCAAAGATCAATAAACTAAATTGTCTCACAACTATGTCAATGACACCTACAACTTTCTAGGACAAATTATAGATGTCAGCATCTTTTGGAGTCATTACCTGGTTATAGTTCCCTCTGTTGGGCATTCCACCTCTGTTGTAATTCCCTCTGTTTGAGTAACCACCTCGGCCAGGAAAAACAGGGCCACGGGGGTATGGATAGCCAATTCCCCCACTTCCACCACCGCCACCTCTCTGTGGCATATTGCCTCTCCTATTATATCCACCACGATTCCCAGGAGCTAAATGGAAGCAGAATTTAGTTTAGTTCTGCCATACAGAGAGTTCATACAGTAAAGTTATAACATTAGTGAAAAACAACTAATGCCACTTTATCTACTTGTATACCTAGCATGAGTTTAAAATTATATACTAGTTGTACATGGTAGCATAGAATTATCTGAGAAATTAACTTCCTACTTAGCTATTTCACCACAATCCTAACTCTAAGATCCTCAGCTCGTTTTTAAATTTCAATTAAGCAGAACACTAAAATTAAACTTGCCTCCACCTCTGAAATTGCCCCCTCGCATATTAAATCCTCCACGTCCTCTGTGGCCACCACCTCTGTTGAACTGGTTCTTGCCACTCTTATTTTTATTGCTCTTCTTTGAGCCAGTGTTTTGCTTCTTCTCTGGTGGGAGTGCCTTTTTGCTCTCTTCCTTATATTGCTCCAAGAGCTTTTGGGCTTCTTCCTTCTGAAGTTCAACATAGGTTATTTCATCAAAGCATTCAGCCACCTCTGGCAGGGTGAAGTTTCCTACAGGGAATAAAGTCAGATTAAACTTATAGAACTATTATCTCTGAATATCTGTAATTCTGTCAACCAATTACAAATGTGAAACATTTCTATTACCAAGATTAGTATCATCTCTAACAGTACTGATGGTTAAGAAACTAACACACACACACAAAGGGAAAAAAAAAATCCATGCCTTTCATTTTAAGGACAGCATGTTCTGGTAGGTCTTTCCCCTCTACTTCCGCTTTCTTCTGTGTCCTCTGCTTATAGTCTTCATCTTTTGGGCAAACTACAACAGCTTTTCGCTGGAAGCCTGCAAACAGGCACATTTTCCTCCTCTGGGCAGCAGCAGACACATTTGTCTTAAGGGGAAAAGTGAACAGTTAAAGACATTAACCTTACACCATATCAATTAGCCTTTTAAAAAAAAAACTTCAAAACTACTGCTTACCTGATCGAGAATAAAATTTCGCTTCTTGCGGGCAGCAATCTCAATAAACTTCCCCAGACACTGTGGGGCTCTCTGCAACAGCGTGTTCAATTTTCCAGTATCTGCCATTTGCTTCTTAAAACCTGCCACCTACAAAAATGTTTTAATTTGTATACTTCAAGTTACACATTTAGTAAAAGCTTTAAACTACATACAGGACACCAGGTACCATTTTACAAGTAATTCAATTGCATCCTTTCATCATTGCTACAATAAAGGGGGGGGGGGCTTTTCTCTTCAAATTGTTAAGAATTAATTTATGGCAGAGCAGTCACTGGAAGATAGTTTCTTACAGATAAAATTACTTAATATTCTATTTTGTTTTAGCAAAAATTCTACCCACAGATATTAATAATGAATGGAAACACAAGCCATGGTTAACCTCAGTTACTTTCTGAGCCCATTTATTTGTTATAGTGCTAAGATTAATGCCAGTAGAGTGTGTACTAGTCAAGTAAGTACCTTCCCTCAGAATTATCCCCACTCTCTTCTAGACACTTTAAATTTCAATTTTACTTACCATCATTTTGTCCATAATGGTATTTGTACCAAGAATGTTGTATTTCCCAGGATTTTCAGCTGCGTGCTTAGTAACCCAGGTAGTTTTCCCAGCTCCTGGCAAGCCAATCATCATTACAACCTACAGAGGGGGAGGGGCAAACAGATGATACTTTCACTCAATCATTCATCTAAGCATTAACAGTATTATAATCCACCCAGCCTTGCTCACTATTCTCAAACCATCAGCAGATACCACATTAAAAATAACTTACTTCACAATCCTTCTTCTCTTCAGGTCCCTTTGGTCCTCTAACTCGGTCCTCTAAGGGGACATTTTGGATAAAGGTACAGTCTTCAGGTATTGGAAAGTATGGCTTTTCCTTCTGACCAAAATTAAATTCAACTGCACAGTTATGGCAGAGAACATGTGGGAACAGTGGCCGGTCAGCAAGAACTTCCTTACTGATCTTGAAGGCAACACCAAGATCTTGTCCATTCTTCGCATAGGAGAGTTCAACTTCATCAGTTTCAAAGTTCTGTTGAACAGAATTTTAAACAGCTTGTAACTGATTTCAGAGCCTTCTAAACTTGTCAAGATATACAGATGTACATTCACGCTGCAGTTAATATAACATGTTTCAGGCCTTAGAGGATGTTTTTCAGGCCATTCTTATTTTTCTGTCAAAATGTGTTAGTGATCCTTGAAATGTCTTTTTCCTCAATTCAAGTGCTTTTGTTTAGCCAGCGTTCCATGTATTCCTGTCACTATACCTAGAGCTGGAGGCTGTTCCTTATCCACTCCCACCCTAAACTCAAGTTAGATGCCTCCTGCTGTGCTAAGATTTTTTTTTTCACATGGCTGCAAGATATCCAAACTCATGCTCACACAGCAGAACCTTACCCACTGAGCCTCCTTTCCCAAGCCCCTCCTGTCTTTAACCCAGAACTAATTTAATCACACTGATAAGAATTTAATTTATAAACACAGCTACTGACATTTACAGAGAACTTACAGCAATACATGTAATCACATCATTTTCATCAAACTTCTCTCCATAATCTTCTGTCTCACAGTTGCATGTTTTTATTCCTTTCAGAGAATACCCGTAAGAAAACTCTTCTTCACCTAAAAAGAAAAACAAAAACTTAAAATTAGGGTCTAAACAGCCTGAAGACTCATCTCACCTATTTAAAATGTATGCTAAAGCCGGGCGGTGGTGGCGCACGCCTTTAATCCCAGCACTCGGGAGGCAGAGCCAGGCGGATCTCTGTGAGTTCCAGGCCAGCCTGGGCTACCAAGTGAGTTCCAGGAAAGGCACAAAGCTACACAGAGAAACCCTGTCGCGAAAAAACCAAAAAGTATGCCAAAAGAATCATTAGTGAGCAGACAAACTAACAATCTGACAGATCTGCCTCTATACCAAATGATTTACAGTCTGGTAGGATATATATTAAATTGACAGTTTACATGTCAAAAGTAGTCTATTTTAACCATCTTTAAAATTACAGAAGAACAAAGAAAAAGGAAAACTATCCTTGCCTGTACTTTCTAGCTCTAAAATAGTAACACCGAATGGGTAAAAATCAAAGCTTACAACACTTTCTAGGTCTCATTTAATACTGTAACCAGATCCTAAACATTTATGCTTCCACGGCACTGAAATGTAAACTTACCAAGCAACATTCCACTTGTAGTTAGTGACCAGCCAATCCGAACTTCATGTATGTCAATATCTTTTGTATATAAATGCCTTACTGGGATCTTCTCTGTTACCTAAAAATGAAATAACATGATTAAGCTGTAAAACAAGACAATCCCTTGAACTTATTTCATTTGGGCTATGGGTCACCTTCTTCCACACTATTAATACAAAGAGAAAGCATCCAATCTTTAGCTAATCACATTCCTTCCCCCATTCAGAACTAAGTTGATACATGGCACTAACAAAGGTCTGAATTTATGTAGATTTAAAGGAATACCCCAACAACGTAAGTTACTGCTTTATATTCTGATATCAAAGATGTTTTCTATTAAATTTTTTTGATAGAAAACATTTCTTCTCCTGAGACCCTGAGAAGACTTAAGAGGTCCCTTTGACCTGTACAACCAATCAATACAAAGTTCCTGAGAAGTCACAAAATTCCATTTACCTTCATCTCAAAACAGACTTTGCCCTTTGACACACCATAAGATGCTCTTCCTCCAGCCCAAAGAAAAGCAAAACTCTCCATAGTAAGGGAAGAAGCACTGAGGCGGTCTCTTGATATTTTAAAATGCAGATCACAGTTATCTGAAATTATATCAAATGCCAAATTATTTTTTGACATCCAATGTATTTCAGCTATGTAGACAAAATTTAGATGTTTCTCATTTATTACTGCTGAAAATTGTTTTTATCATGCTTTTGTTCCTACTCTCATTTTGAGCCCCACTCCCACCAAGGCAGTCTTAATCATGTACTAAAAAGTCAACTGCCAATTAATACCGAAGTTTGAAGTGCTTTAAGTATGTAAAATGATTGAGACAATGCGACATCAATACATACCTGCTCTGCTCTTTACCTTGATTTAGAGGCAAGCAGTAGAGGACAGCAGTGAAGCATGCCAGAACCAGGTAGAATTTACCAGTGACAATAAAAACGGAAGGGAAGCCACCACCAAGTATTTTAGGAGAGCTGCTGATCCTGTGCTTTGTAGACTAACACCAGGGTCCAGAACCTTAACTCATTTCTGAAAAGTTGGAAGCCAGCTCAACCCACAAACCTGGGGTCTAAACAGTTAATGTGTAGCCTTTTAGGTCTGCTTTACCCAACCTGGTAAAGTATCACAACTAGGAATTAACTGCTGCTTGGATTATACAAATCCAGTCTTTAGCCTGGCTGTCTCTGGGTCACTAGAGCTCATTATGCACAGCTTCTCAGAATTCTCACTCGACAACTAATGTTAAATTAGAAAGCTGTTGGTTTTTATTGAATTCATCTAGTTTGAAATTCTCAAGCTTTGTTCATAAAATTCCTGGCTGACTGGATCTAGAAACTCTACTTCCTAAGTAGCAATGTTAACCACTCATTCCATCATGGCTAAATCACCTTGTGAATTCCAAAGTTTTTTACATTTCAGTAAACCACAAAACTTCCAAACCAGCTGTTTTCTCCTCTCTCTTTCAAGACTTAACTGACTGTAAAAGGTATGCAGTCAGAAACCAGCCAAGTTTAACATTTAATTAACTCTCAGGACTCTGAACACAATTTATATAAGGAAACATGAGAATCAAGTTTTTAACCCCTTCCACCCTGTGGAACCTTTAACTCTTTATTTAATGACCTATTTTTTTAACTCTGCTCACACTTAATGTTCCACATCCTTATCAAATACTAAACTAATAACGAACCTCCTCAAAGAATCAAAATACAAATCTGACAGCTAAAGCCCATTACATGGTTTGCAATACTTCCTCATACTCAATTGCAATCCAACTGGGTAAAGGAGCATGTTTACAGCGCTGCCATTGATACCATCGCTGCTGAAGAAAGCTAGTGGCTCACATAGCCCACTGCTGCTGCCCCAGGTCTTTGGAAGAAATCAACTTAGGTTAAAGCAGCAGCTACTGAACTGGAATTGAGAACAAAAGAGCAGTTATTGAAAAGGTAATATTACAATCCTTAGAATAGGGAATATACTTGTGTGCTAATGGGAAAATCATTAGTAATTATTCAACTAGCCCAAATAGCTCACTTAAAAGTTCCACAAAAAATTATCATATTACCTATCTAAGGACAAGTTACAGGCAGGTTTTTAAAAAACAAGTTTCTGAAAGCTGAACAAAAATCGGTATTAGTTTTACATCCCTACGTTTTGAGAACTTCCAAGTCATAAAAATGTTACCCATTAGTAAAACTTGTAAAAAATACCAATACAACCTAAGTGGTGCTAAGTATTAAACGACTGTAACCTGAACATGAGCTATTATTACCTTCCTGTTTTAAAACAAATCTCTAACGGGTTTTCTCTAAAGAACACACTTTTCCTAACACTTAAAACCAAAATAACACTGCACTTAAAAATGTAAAAAAAAAGAGCGGGAAAGTCCTCTTCACTTACAAGTATCAAGACAAACCACTGTGTCATCGAAGTGTTCGTCTTCTTCTTCAACAGGTGGCTGAGGAGACTTGGCTCTGAAAGACAGAATTGTCTCCTGATACAGCTTTTCCCACCATGCATAAAGAATGGGTGACAAACGAAAACTAGGTTAGGATCCTCTACCTGCTGTACTTGTTTTCTTCAATGTACTCAAAATATCCCCGACCATGATCTTCACGAGGTCTTTTAACACCTCTCTTTTTATCTCCTCCTTTCTGTTCTGTTTTGCCGTCTCCTATAACGACACACAACACCGCCTTAAGACATCAGGCCGCAGACTAAATAATGGAGAAAAGCACCCCTTTCTGTTTGGAGCCTCAAGAGCTATTACTGCTTCTCTCCCAGACTGGTTCGGTGACTTTTGAACCCACGAAATGAATGGGAATTTTTAAAAACATATATAAATATATTCATCGGTCTGGAATTGGACTGGAGACAGTGACGCAGTCGAAAGACGCTAATTTTGCCAGCCTCAGGTGCCGGAGAGCGTTTAAAGAATAAGAACCGCGCGATGCGGGCCCGGGGCCCACGTGCGCCGCGCACCGCTCCAGCGGGGGGGAGGGGGAGGGGCAGCGTGGGCCCAGCTCCCCTCCCCCCCCCGAGCCCGCGTGCCCCGCCGCCGCATTGTACTGAGCTTCCGCCCCACTCCCCGCGCCGGGCGCCTCCCGCCGGAAGTGACGTCACACCGAGCCCCTGTGCTCCCTTGCACAATACCGCGGCGCTGAGCCGCCAAAGCCCGCCCGCCCGCCCGCCCCGGGACCTTCCCCCTCCCCCCCCCTTCAGACATGTGCCCGAACCGCGCGCACGCAGCGCTCCAGCGGCCGGCGCTCCCGCCTGCCCGCCCGCCCGCCCGGGCTCCTCCCCCCCCACCGCGGCAGCTGCAGCTTCCCCCCCCCCCCCGGAGCCCGACATACATAATGGAGGCGCCGCCGGCATGGCGAGCGGATCCTCTCGGCGGCCCCGGGCTTCCCCGCCCCCCCTCTCCCGCGGCGCCCGCCCCTGGGGGTGGGGAGGTGGGGGGCCCCCCGGCCGGCCTGGGGCACGGTCCCCACGCGGGCCTCCCGCCGCGCGCGCCCCCACCGCAGCCCTCACCCGCCGCCTTCCGCCTTCCTCTTCTTACCTCCCGCCTGTTGTTGGCCCTGCCTCGCCCCGGGCGGCGCCACCGTCACCGCGAAGAGCGAGGTGGGGCCGCTGCTCTTGCCCGCGGCCTCCTTGGCAGCCCCGCGCTGCTGGGCGGGCTGCTGCGCCGCCGCCGCCGCCGCCGCCGGCGGTTGGGACTGCTGCTCCCCGTGGCCGTTCTCGTCGCCCGCGCCCTCTTCCTCGTCGCCCAGCTCGTCCTCCCCCTCCTGGAAGCCCTGGTCGTCGCCGTTCTCGTCTTCCGACGCCGCCTCCTCCTCCTCCATGGCTCCCGCGTCAGCCGCCCCCTCCGCCCCGTTCTCCTCGCCCAGCTCCATCTGGTCGCCGTCCAGAGCGGCGATGCCCTCCTCCTCCTCGTCGTCTTCGGCGCCGGTCGCGGCCTCCTGCTCGAGGCCCGTTCCCGAGCGCCCGGCCGCATCGCCCCCGAGGTCGAGGCTGCCGTTCCCGGGCTCCATGGCGGGGCGGCCGCCGGCTTCGTTGTCCAGCGCGGCCTGGAGTCGATCCATGAGATCGGCCTTGAGGCCCTTGTCGGAGAGGCGCCGCTTCTTGAGCTCCTCCTTCAGCTCCGACACCTTCAGCTTCTTGACATTAACAGGCGAAGAACTCATGGTGAGGGCCCCGGTTCACCGCGGACTGCTGGCTCCCTCGGCCTGTGGCGGCGGCGGCGGCGGCGGCGGCGGCTGGTCGGCCCGGGCGGCGGCTGCGGCTGGAGATGGCTGAGTGCTGCAGAGCGGACCCGCCTGGTGTCGAACGGCGCCAATTCCTTTCACCGAGTTCGCGAGGCAAGACGCGGAGACTCGCCTGGCGCGAGCGAGCACGCAACGTCCTCTCGCAGGGGCGGCGCCGCGCACGTAATATAGGCGCCCCGCCCCCTGCCGAGGCGACGCCCGCCAGGGCGCCTGCGCGCGCAGGCCCCGCCCCGCCCCGCCCCGCCCCCACGGTGCGACCTCCGCGCTGGGCCCCGCCCGCGCAAATGGAGGCTGCAGGAAGCCGCCTTTCGGTTAAACCGACCGGCCGCGGCGGCCACCGGCCTTTCCGGGTTTTCGCTGGCCGCGCTCAAGTGGCGGCCTGCCTCTGTCGCCCGGAGGAGGCTCTTCCTCCACCCGCCTTCGGTCCTCACCTGGCATTTCCCACTCGAGGACGCCCTCCTTTCTTCCATCTTAGTTTGGCTTTTTTTTGTCTGTCCCTCCGGCTCTTGGTTTAAAAAGTCCTTCAAGTTTCCACTGCTGCTGTGTAGAGCACAAATGAGCGATTGTTATACAGAAATGGTTTGCTTTTGATTTGTTTTCCCTCCACTTAATTGCAGTTTAATTTTTACACGCCCTGCCTTTGCCAATCGGACTTTTTAAGTTCCGCAAGGGCGAGGCCAGAGCGTTTCTTTTGTCTCTTCCATATCCAGTGGTGCAAGGCCTGGGGAACTGGCTTGCTGTACTGCTCCGTGCCGCACAGCGCACAGAGTGGGCCTTGCACACTACTCAACGTGTTTACCAGTGACCCTTGAGTAACCCTTGGAATTGCATGGAAGTTTCCCCTAGACGTACTGTAAAGACAGGCCTCTTGCAGGACTTAAGTCTGTCCGGCAGCAGATCTGGTCCGCCTGTTTGGAGATCCCTTAGTTTACCATGAGAAGGACACCCAGCTAGATCATGCACTTTGATTCTCTGTTTTGTCAAACACACTCTAAACTTAATCATGCTGAATTGTCTACAAACTTGTAAAAGTAAAAGCTTGGGATTTAGTCCTGTCACTTGGCAGACTGAAGCAGAAGTATCAAAAGTTGAAAGCCAGTCAGGGCTACACAGTAAAGTCCAGGCCACCTTGGGCTACATAGCCAGACCGCATCTCAAAAAGAAAAAAAAGAAAGAAAGAAAGAAAGAAAGAAAGAAAAAGTGTTGCTCTTTTTCTCTATAATTAAAAACATATTATGTTCTTGAAACTTTTAGGTAGAAATAGAATTTAATTTCTACACAGGGGCCATCCTGTGCGGATTGTGCCTAAGCTAGGCCTGGTGGTACATATCTATAATTACAACACTTGGGAGATGCAGGCAAAATGATCAAAATTGAGTGTCAGCCAGGCAGTGGTGGCACAGGCCTTTAATCACAGCGCTAGGGAGGTAGAGGCAGGTGGATCTCCAAGTTCCAGGCCAATCTGGTCTATAGTGCTATTTCCAGGACCACCAAAGCTACACAAAGAAACCTTGTCTGGGGGAGGCGGGGGAGGGGACAGTGTTATCTTTAGCTACTTAAAAAGTTCAAAGCCAATCTGGGCTACCTGAGACAAAAACCAAGGACACTGAAATGTTAAGCTATACCTATTGTTCAGTGTTCTGGCAGTAAAGCTATGATTGTCCCTGTCTTTTTCCTGTGCATCTGAAACTTGGAGGTACAGAAATTAAGTCTACCCTATTTGGCTAATATAATTTAAATGGTTAATAAAAAGATTTGGTTGGTTGGCTGTTTTTGTTTGTTTTGTTTTTTGGGGTTTTGTTTTTGTTTTTGAGACCAGGTCTTTCTATGTAGCCCTGGCTGTCCTGGAACTCAATATATAGACCAGGCTGGCTGAGATCCTCCTGCCTCTGCCTCTGCCTCCTGAGTACTGGGATTAAAGGCATTCACCACCACACCCTGATGAAATCATTTTTAAAAAGCATTTTATCTTACTCTGGAGTAGTGAGTAAATAGGAAATATTAATATCTATAAAATGATTTGAGTTGAAATCAATGATATAGTACAGTCTGGTCATTCTCATTAGTGGAGGTGGTGGGGGACCTTCGAAATGGCTCCAAAATGAACCACAAACTAGAATTTAAACTCTTGTTCAAAAATGGAAGATAACTATAGGGGCTTACAAATTCATAAACTGGATTACTAGTCCTTTAATCAGGTAGCATACAATGTTATTATTATGGTTCTATGTGCTCTCAGATATTTGCATTTTTAAATATCAATGACATGCAAATAATCTCTATCTAACTCAGTAAAAATTAAACTGTAGCTGGATGTAGTGGTGGATACATTTGATCCCAGTACTCAGGAGACAGCGGCCAGCAGGTCTCAGTGAGTTTGAAGCCATCAGGCCTACATAGCTACAAACCCCACTAAACTAAAACAGTTTATATAGCTAATATACTAGATGTTTTTATACCAACCATTCTTAGAACATTGTTGGTTTCAGTAATGAATGTGACATACAATTTCAGATGCACAGAAGGAACCATAGTATTTTGGGTTTTGTTGTTATTGTTGTTGTTTGTTTGTTTTGTTGTTTTGTTTTATTGTTTTTGTTTTTAGAGGCAGAGTTTCTCTGTGTAACATTCCTGGTTGTCCTGGAACTCGCTTTGTAGACCTGGCTGTCCTCGAACTCACTGAGATCCACCTGCCTGTGCCTCCCAAGTGCTGGGATTAAAGGTGTGCACCACCATCACCCGGCTGAATCCACAGTTTTATATCCAAGAGGTTTTCATACTTGTAGAGCTCAGTGGGGCAGCAGATCCTCTTCATCCTGTTTACTCTACACCCAAAGAAGCTAAGACCTTCATGCCCACACCACACCAGCACTACCTGTTCCTTTGTGCTGTCCTAGACTAAACTGAAAAGGAAAACAGGTTTCTCAGTGCTCAGAGGACCTTTTTTTTTTTTTTCTTTTTTTTTTTTTTTTTTTTTTGGTTTTTCGAGACAGGGTTTCTCTGTGTAGCTTTGCGCCTTTCCTGGAACTCACTTGGTAGTCCAGGCTGGCCTCGAACTCACAGAGATCCGCCTGGCTCTGCCTCCCGAGTGCTGGGATTAAAGGCGTGCGCCACCACCGCCCGGCCCGACCATTTGTTTTTAAACATAGTTACCACTCCACATTTTATTTTACCACTTAAAAACTCTAAATGGTGACTTAATTATAGTGAGTTTGTACTTTATATATGTGTGTTTATTTACACACATGAAAACATATATATTACTTATATATTATATATATTTATATTATATATAAATTGATGTCTATGACATGAGAGAGCAAACCTAGGGCCTTGTACCTTTCCCGGAACTGTATCTTAGCCTCACTTCATTCATACATAAGTGTGCATTCAAACATATATGTTTTTTCTTGGTTGCTTACTTTTCAGATAGGATCTCACCGTGTAACAGTGGTCGATGGTCCAGGACTAGCTGTGTAGCCCGGGTTGGCCTCAGACTCAACTGTCTCTGGCTCCTGAGTGCTGAGTAAAGAACTTAGAAGGTGGGTGCTGAAGATACAGCTTGGTGGAGACAGCGCAGCAGTTAAGAGCAAATGCTGCTCTTCCCAAAAGACCCAAGTTCAATTCCCAGTACCCACACTGGGTAGTTCACAGCTGCTTATGACTCCAGCTCTAGGGGATCTGAAATCCTCTTCTGTCTTCTACAAGCACTCACATACATGGCTTACACCCACATACATGCACATAAATAAAAGTAAGTCTTTCAAAAGGAATATTCTTTCAAAAGGTGATATAAGACTACTAGAGAAGCCCTTCCAATTATAAACAGCATCAGAACTGTCTGACATCTACCAGATGACTGTGGTATAGAAAATACAAGAGATGGCCAACATGAGAGAGTATAGAACCATCTATAATTCCAGCCTTTGGGACCAAAAATTCAAGGCAGCCTCAGATACATAAGAGAGTTTAAGGCTAGCCTGGGTTACAAGAGATCTCTCACCATTCCTCAAAGAGACTGTTAACCAGAGTTGGCCAATACAATAGCCACTAGCCACATGTAGCTATTTTAATCTAAATTAATAGAAACAAAGGCCAAAATTCACTCTTCAGTCACTCTAAGCACTTTTCAATATCCTTCATAACCAATAGCCTTGTACTGTGTAATATAGAATGTTTCCATCCCAGGCTTCCTCACGACAGCAGTTAGACCAAAGACCCAGCTATACATAGCTGTGACTCAACACTTGATTTTAACCAAAAGGGTGAGCAGCAGTTAGATGTGACTCTGTTGATAGGCTACATGGGAAATTGGCCCCAGGAACGGGGAGAAAAGTGTGTCAGATACATAGATAGACAAATATGTATATATCTGAAGAACAGCATATGTCTCTGCAATTTCCACTTTATCTGTGTAACAGATATTGACTGAACATTTGCTGTGTGTCCAGTACTGTACTGGATGCAGCCAAAACAGATGTGCACAACACAGTGCCAGCTCGAGACGTGCTGTAACAAAGATGCCGTGAGGACAGCCACACAGAAGCCAGGCCTCTTGACCAGCTGCATAGTTTCCATGGTGTAGGTTTGTACACACACTGGCCCCACATGAACATCCACATGCTCAAAACCAAAACTCGACCAAACCTCACAACACCCTCATGAAGCCAGTTGTAAGCAGTAATTAGCCCAGATCATATCGTACAGTCATTATTCTATATGTGGACTTCTGCTAGCTGGTCATTAAGTCAGTGCTTCATCAAAAGCTGGGGGAGAGGGCTGCTGGTGTTGCTCAGGAGTTAAGCATGCTGAGTTCAGTGACACAGAAAAGCTGCCTGGGGTTTAGGAGGTAAAATTGAACTCTGTCCTAATTGCCAAGGCACTGTGTACCCTTGCACCTGTGGAACTCCTTTCTTCTCCTACACTCCATCCAGTCACACCAATCACACTCTATAGAAATGACTCGTAAGTGCTTTGTCCCAGTCGATTAATTTGTGATTATTACCTGGTGTAATTGAGGACCTGCTGTGTACCAGCCACTGTGCCAGGCATTTTATACAAAACAGCTCTGATTTTCATGGCAATCTGCAAGACAGGAAATATTAACCTCAATCTACAGAAATGGAAACCGAACCAGAGTGTTGAAAATACTGGCCCAAGGTTCCTCAGTGATAAAGCTAAGATCACCTAACTCTTCTGCTCAAGTTCTGTTTCCTATATCAAAAAGATCAACTCATGGGCTGGGGATGCAGCTCAATTGGTACCCAGCTTTGCTTCAAACACATGAAGCCTTAAATTTAACCCCAAGCACCCAACAAACTGGGCATAAGCACCTGTAATCCCAGCACTTGGGAGGTAAGGACAAAGAGCTGTAGAAGAAAGTCAAGGTCATCCTTTGCTACATAGGGAGTGTCCATGATCTCCCTAATACCCTTGGTCCATAGTTTTGCGGTTATTTGTGTCTGTGTCTGTCCTTCTCTCTGACTGGCCTTCTCATAGTGGGTAACTGCCAGAGGGAAGGGTTCAGGACCCCAGATGTGGGGAGGAATGAGCCCATAGGGATCCCAGGTCATTCAGCCGACACCTCCACTGCACTGCCGGGAAACCTCAGGCAAACATGCTTCCAGTTGTCGCAGTCTTTGTTTTTAATTCTTTCTTTGGTTTGGTTTTGGTTTTGGTTTTGGTTTTTGGTTTTTCGTTTTGTTTGTTTTTGTTTTTTTTTTTTTTTGGTTTTTCGAGACAGGGTTTCTCTGTGTAGCTTTGCGCCTTTCCTGGAACTCACTTGGTAGCCCAGGCTGGCCTCGAACTCACAGAGATCCGCCTGGCTCTGCCTCCCGAGTGCTGGGATTAAAGGCGTGCGCCACCACCGCCCGGCTTTGTTTTTGTTTTGAGACAGGGTTTTTCTGTGTAGCCCTGGCTGTCCTGAAACTTGCTCTGTATTCCAGGCTGGCCTTGAACTCAGAGAGCTGCCTGTCTCTGCCTTCTGAGTGTCAGGATCAAAGGCATGTGCCACTGAGCCCAACTAGAAGTTCTTGACTCTTGGGTGCTTATCTTTTGCATAGGATTCAAGCACTGTTTTTTTCTAAAGAAAATAGATAGCCGGTTTCCTTATTCATGTTACTTCTGCAGAAGCACTGAAACTATTGTAGATCACAAAAAATTAAAACTGGGGCCAGCAAAATGTCTCAGTGGGTAAAGGTGCTTGCCACCAAGCCTGATAATCGGAGTTCAGTTCCCAGGACATACTAGACGGAAGGGACGAGGTAACTCCCGAAAGCTGTTTTCTGGCTTCCCCTCATATGCAATGGTGGGTGCACTCCACCACACACAGAAACATATACACCAAGACATGTAATACAATTTCAGTTTTAAATATAAAGGAGTGGGCCAGGTGTGGCAATGCACGCCTTCAGTTCCAGGACCAGGGAGGCACAGACAGGAGGATCTCTGTAAGACGCCAACCTGATCTGTATAATAAGTTTCAGGATAGCCAGGGCTATGTAGAGAGACCCTGTTTCAAAAGTCAGCAAATAAAATATTTTTTTAAAAAAAATGATTTTAGTTTCAAGTGTAAATGCAGATGCCTGTGGAGAGCTGGAGTTACGTACAGTTGTGAACTGTCCATGGTGGGTGTTGAGTCCTCTGGAAGAACAGCGTGTTCTTTTAACCACTGAGTCGTCTCTGCTAGCATCACTGTAATGCTTTAAAATAGGAAGATAGGGGCTGGAGAGATGGCTCAGAGGTTAAGAGCACTGACTGCTCTTCCAAAGGTCTTGAGTTCAGTTCCCAGCAACCACATGGTGGATCACAACCATCTGTAATGAGATCTGGCGCCCTCTTCTGGCTTGCAGGGATACATGTAGGCAGAACACTGTATACATAATAAATAAATAAATCTTTAAAAAAAAAAAAATAGGAAGATAGCTGGGCGGTGGTGGCGCACGCCTTTAATCCCAGCACTCGGGAGGCAGAGCCAGGCGGATCTCTGTGAGTTCGAGGCCAGCCTGGGCTACCAAGTGAGTCCCAGGAAAGGCGCAAAGCTACACAGAGAAACCCTGTCTCGAAAAAAAAAAAAAAAAAATAGGAAGTTAACATCACTAGCTGTCCATCAAATAAGACCCGTTCTTTCTGGTAAAGGGAATGAATTGGCATGATTGTCCACTCCTGCCTGGGTGGTGAAATGGCCAGCAGAAAGGCACTATGCGTGGCAGGTATTAGGACAGAGAAGGCAATTTCACCTTGGAAGAGTTTGGTTGATCTATTCTTCCCTATTAGACACTGAACTCTGAACTTGGCCTGTGTTGCCTAACACAGGACCAGTAGTCCTACAGCGGGTGAGTTTGAAGCTAATTCTCTCAAATTAAGATGAGTAATATCACCAGCTAATTAAGTACTTTGTAAACAGCATCTTCATTCCTGCCTGCCTGGGAGGAGCAGAGGGAATTTATCTTCTTGCCTCCAGGGAGGACAAGAAGTAACAAGTTGTGAGATGGAGGCCAGTTAAGCTTTAAGCATAGACTTGACTCTTTCGGAGACCAGCTGTAATTTCTTCCTTTCCTGGGAGAGATTTGATGGGCTGTAAAATGGGACTCATTTCTCACTTTTTCCCTTTGTCATGTCTTCAGCATCTGGTTAGACTATTTGTTGTTGTTGTTGTTGTTTTTGATTTAGTTATTTATTTATTATGTAAGCAGTATTCTGCCTGCGTGCCAGATCTCATTACAGATGGTTGTGAGCCACCATGTGGTTGCTGGGAATTGAACTCAGGACCTCTGGAAGAGCAGCCAGTGCTCCCAACCGCTGAGCCATCTCTCCAGCCCCTGGACTATTTTCTTAAAAAAATATGGCTGGGCATGGTGACAGAGTGCTAGCACTTGAGAGGTAGAGGCAGAAACATCAGAAATTCAAGATCACCCCCACTACACAAAGAGTTCAAGGGCTCTTGAATACACAATTTCAAAAACACAAGAGAGAAACAGAAACAGAGAGACAAAGAGAGAAACAAAAAGAAAAGGAGAAAGAAGTAAGTGTGAATTCCTGGAACTGGAATATCTATCTATTTATTTTTTTTTAAAGAATTTTTTTTGTTTGTTTTTTTTTTTGTTTTTGTTTTTCGAGACAGGGTTTCTCCATGTAGCTTTGCACCTTTCCTGGAACTCACTTGGTAGCCTAGGCTGGCCTCGAACTCACAGAGATCCACCTGGCTCTGCCTCCTGAGTGCTGGGATTAAAGGCGTGCGCCACCACCGCCCAGCTTTCTATCTATTATTTTTGAGACAAAGATTCTCTCTGTGTAGCCCTGGCCGACCTGGAACTCACTCTATAGTCCAGAATGGCCTCAAACTCAAGAGATCCACCTGCCTCTCTAGTGCTGGGATTAAAGGTGTGTGTCACCACCACCTGAAAAATAGTGATTTTTTTAAAACAACAAAAAAAATTGTGGGTTTTTTTTGGTTTTTTTGCTTGTTTGTTTTGTTTTGGTTTGGTTTGGTTTTTCGAGACAGGATTTCTCTGTGTAGTTTTGTGCCTTTCCTGGAACTCACTTGGTAGCCCAGGCTGGCCTCGAACTCACAGAGATCCTCCTGGCTCTGCCTCCCGAGTGCTGGGATTAAAGGCATGCGCCACCACTGCCCGGCTATTTTTTTTTTGTTTGTTTGTTTTTGTTTTTTTTGTTTTTCGAGACAGGATTTCTCTGTGTAGTTTTGTGCCTTTCCTGAGACTCACTTGGTAGCCCAGGCTGGCCTCAAATTCAAAGAGATCCGCCTGCTTCTGCCTCCCGAGTGCTGGGATTAAAGGCGTGCGCCACCACCGCCCGGCCACATAGAGTTTTTATATTAAGTAAATCCTTGCAAAGCAGTGCACACAGCTAGGAAGGGTCAGATCACTAACTGGCAAATACAACGGACTCATGTCTTAACATCATACAAGTGTACAAATTTCCTTTGGCGTTCATTTTTTCCTCAGTTTCTCACAGGTCTTGAGTAAATCCACTGTATTGACTTTTCCCCCAAAGCCATTAACTTTATAAAATATTTTGAGTTGATGGCTTTGGGGAAAGGTTGGTCAGAAAGAATATTTATTTAGGCAACCTGAAATCAAGGTTTCCTTTTCCTTTTTAATTCTTCTGGTACTGCTGGGAATTGAACCCGGGGCCTCACACATGCCTTATGTTCCAGTGAGCTACAGTGTTATATGAGTCCTAATTTGTCGTATGGTGGTGATCTATTGTGTACCCTAATAAGCTTGCCTGAGGATCGGAGGACAGAGCCAGCCACTAGATTAGACATAGAGGTCAGGCAGTGGGGCACACACCTTTAATCCTATCATTTGGGAGGCCAAGATCCATCTGGATCTCTCTGAGTTCAAGGCCACACTGGGCTACAAGAGATTGATCCAGTCTAGGAGAGAAACAGAGGTCAGGCCGTGGTGGCACACACCTTTAATCCCACCACTTGAGATCTCATGCCTTTGCTTGGGAAGCACACAAACCTTTAATCCCAGGAAGTAATATGGCAGGGCAGAGAAAGTTATATAAGGTGTGAGGAAACAGGAACTCACTCTCTTTAGGCTGAGGATTTCATAGAGGTGAGAACTAGTAGTGGCTGGCTGTTCTGCTTCTCTGATCTTTCAGCTTTCAGCCTGATATCAGGTGATATCAGGTACCGGGTTTTGGTTTTGTTGTTGTTGTTGTTGTTGTTGTTTGTTTGTTTTGGGTTTTGTTTTGTTTTGTTTTGTTTTTTTGATTTTTCGAGACAGGGTTTCTCTGTGTAGCTTTGCGCCTTTCCTGGAACTCACTTGGTAGCCCAGGCTGGCCTCAAACTCACAGAGATCTGCCTGGCTCTGCCTCCCGAGTGCTGGGATTAAAGGTGTGCGCCACCACCGCCCGGCTTTTTTTTTTTTTTTTTTTTTTTTTTTTTTTTAATTAAAAGACCATCTGTTGGGCTGGAGAAATGGTTCAAAGGTTAAAAGCACTGGCTGTTCTTCCAGAGATCCTGAGTTCAATTCCCAGCAACCACATGGTGGCTCACAACCATCTGCGATGAGATATGGTGCCCTCTTCTGGCCTGCAGGCTGAACACTCACTGTATACATAATAAATAAATAAAATCTTTAAAAAAATAAAATAAAATAAAAGACCATCTATGATTCGAACAACATCTTAGAATAAAAACCCAGAGCCAGATATCAGGGTGAAAGCTGAAAGATCAGAGAAGCAGAGCAAACCACAACCACTACTTCTTATCTCACCAACTCCTCAGCCTGAAAGAGAGTGAGTTCCTGTCTCCTCCTGCCTTATACTCCTTTCTCTGCCCAGCCACATCACTTCCTGTCTCAGCCTTCCTAGTGCTGGGATTAAAGGTGTGTGCCACCACTGCCTGACCTCTGTGGCTAACTCTGTGGCTGCCTCTGTCCTCTGATCTTCAGGCAAGTTTATTTCTTAGATTATAAACAATATATGGCCACACTACAGCCCTAGCCCTTTGGTCAGAAAGGAAAATGAATAATTCATATCATTTCATTTATGGCTATGCCTTCTTTGAGGGAGAGGGATAATACTGTGCTAACTGTTGCTTCCATGGCTAAAAGCATGATGGGTAGTCACTCGTTTCTTACAGATTTATTTTTATTTTATGTGTATGTGTGGTGGTATTTTACTTGTACTGAAATGTGATTTTAAGTGTATGTTAATAAATAAAGTTGCCTGGGGGTCAGAGCTATTAGAGCCATAGCAAGTGTGTGGCAGTGGTGGCACACGCCTTTAAGGACCTGGAGGGCAGTACATACAGGCAGTGACAAGGCAGTCACGTGTTTAGGTTTACAACCAATGAGAAGGCAGAACAGCTAGACTATATAAAGACATACACACAGGAAGTAGGCCCCTTTTCGGAGAGCTCTCTTGACTGAAGAAGATCGCTGAATCAGGAAGGGTAAGGCTCTTAGCTCTGACCTCTTGGCTTTCTTCTCTGAATCGGCTCTGTGTTTCTTATTTAATAAGACGGTTGGTTACATCTACATGTATGGGTTGTTTTGGCTGCATGTATGTCTGAGGCCAGGAGAGGGTGTCAGGTTCCCTGCAACCGGAGTTACAGATTGGTGTAAGCTAACCCATGGGTGCTGGGAATAGAACCCAGATTCTCTGCAAGAGCGGCCAGTGCCCTTAACTGCTGAGACACTTCCAGTCCTGCTTGTTTTTTGGTTACTATGGAAACAAGTAGAATACCACCCATCCAAAGAAAATATAGTTTGTATATACACATTCATAACATATAGTATATATGCTTGTTTCTCTTCTAAGGATGTCAGCCTATTAAGGACCTTTAGGTAATTTTGGTTTCCCACATATTAGCCATAATGGTGACTGTAACACTGTGACTTCTAGGGTAGTTCAGGCGGTGGACCTATTGAGGAGCTGAGAGTGCACTCTGGATTGAGTCTCTCCCACGTTTTGACACTCTCAGCTCAGGAGATAGGAAGCAGTTTGTTTTCAGTTTTGCAGTATATCCTATTTTATTTTTTTAATCTCTTCCTTTTTTATTTATTATGTATACAGTGTTTTGCCTACCCCCCAGGAGAGGGCACCAGATCTCATTATAGATGGTTGTGAGCCACCATGTGGTTGCTGGGAATTGAACTCAGGACCTCTGGAAGAATAGCTGATGCTCATAACCTCTGAGCCATCTCTCCAGCCCCTGGTATTTCCTATTTTAAATGGGATCTTATGCATAAACCCTGGTTGTTGGGGAAGTTAGGTGAGTGAAACAGTACACCTTCCTCCGTGGTTCTAGAAGCTGCAGAGATGTCTGTCCAGGTCTAAGAAGGATGGCTAGATTGTGGGATTGGATCCTAGCAGCATGTTTTTTTTAACTGTGTGGTTTTAGACAAGACAGTTAATCACTCTAGGTTTTAACGTGCTGAGAATGACTTGGTGGGGCTGTTGAGAACTGCGTGGGCTAATTCGTGGAAAGCAATTAGAACAGGCATGGATCACAGTGAGCATCCAGGAACCGTCAGCTCTGTGAGCTAGGCCTAGTGGCACAAGCCTGTAGTCCCAGATACACCAGGGGCTGAGGCAGGAGGATCATAAGTTCAAGGCCTACCTGGGCAACTTAGTGAAATCCTCTTGAAAACAAAAGGCCTAAAGATGTAGTAATTGTAGGACGGTTGCCTAGCATGTACCGGGCCCTTGGATTCAATCCCCAGTACTGGGGGGGGGGGGGACCTGAAAAAAGAGAAATAAATAAAAAGATATAAGTTTAGCATTATGTTCTACTTTGTAGAACACCCCCATCATCCTCTCCTATAATCCTGTAAATCAACAGCTTTCGTTTTTTAATATTTATTTATTTATGTGTGTATTTCTTTTTTGAGACAGGGTCTCTCTCTATGTGGCCCTGGCTGGCTGGCCTGAAACTCTCTACGTAGAAATCTGCCCGACGGCCTCCCAAGTGCTGGGATTAAAGGCATGTACTACCATACCTGGCCCCTTCCAACATTTTTGATCAGTAAGAAATACATTTTATACCACAGTCCAGCAGACACGTACATAAAAAAGCAAATGTGGAGAGATGGCTCGGCTGTTAAGAGCACTGGCTGCTCTTGCAGAGGACCCGGGTTCAGTTCCCAGCAACCACATGGGAGCTCACAATTGCCTGTAACTCTAGCTCCAGGGAATCTGAAGCCCTTCTTCTTACCCCATCAACACCTTCCCTCACGTACACAAAGACATACACATATAATTAAAAATAATAAAACATAAATCTTCAAAAAAATAAACAGGAGTTTCACCAGTACTCACACCCTTACTTATGCCTTATACTTCTTTACTTTTCATCTCCCTTTTAAAGAAAAGGACTGAAACCTATTAAGATGATTTTTGCAACTCTGTTCAGAGATAGTTTGGATAGACAGGAAAAAAGCTCCCTAAGACATCCATGAGCAAATTCCCCCGAACCTGTGGGTACTAACGTCTTTCAGGGCAAAAGGGACTCTACTGGTGAAATGAATGTATTGTCCTTGGAATGTGAAGATTCTCTGAGAGTCTAATCCTGAGTCCTTAAACATAGAGAACCATAAAGATGTCTAAAAACCAAAATTAGATAAAATCCCAAACAGCAGGGAAACTTTCCTGTCTATGAACAGGGGATGATGTGTGACCGTGGAAGAAAAGTCAAGAATGAAAAGTGAGAAAGACTCAGTGTGTTGCTGCTGACTTTGAATCTGAAGGAAGGAGGCCATGAGCCAAGGGATTCCGGCAGTCTTTTAAAAGCTGGAAAAAGCGGGAAAGCAGATTATTCCATAAAGTCCTTAGATTGTTCCAGAAAGACACAGTCCTGGCACTGGAGATGTAGCTCAGTGGTAGAGCATTATCTAGCGTGGTGATAATCTCCGGCTCTGGAAAAAACATCAACAAGAACTACTTGCAGACTGTGCAGTGGTGGCTCACGGCTTTAACCCCAGCACTTGGGAGGCAGAGGCAGGGGGATCTCTGTGAGTTTGAAGCTAGCCCGGTCTAAAAAGCGAGTTCCAAGACAGGCTCCAAAGCTACACAGAGAAACCCTGTCTCGAAAAACAAACAACAACAACAAAAACAAAAAAGCCAAAACCAAACCGAAACAACCCCCAACAAAACCAAAGAAAATCAAGCAAACAAACAAAAGACTCATGCAGAATATTCCATGGCTTGGATATAACCCAGGAAAGTGATAGCAGATTTCTGACCCCTGGAGCTGTCAGTTTACATATTTGTGCCAAAATACTACATTGTGGTAACTTGTTACAGCAGCATTAGAAAGCCACATTTTCCTAATAATAGAAATGAGTAAGTTCCTATACTAGGAACCTTGACTTTCCTATTAACACCTCCCTGTCCCCTCACCATGGATTAGTCACCTAGCTCTTCTGCTTCTACTTCTGAGCACCCCTGGAAAGAGCCGTGTTTTCCCAGCTCCATAGCTCCTGTCCTCATTTAGGGTGCTGACTGGCAGAAACTTACTGTGTTGCCAAAGACGACCTTGAATTTCTAATCGTCCTCCCTATATCTTCCAAGTGTTGAGATTACAGGCACACAGCAGCACTTCCGAATTAAGGCAGTGCTGTGGGGGTGGACTGCCCCAGGACTTCATGCACGCTAGGCTGTCCTCAGCTCCACCAGCCCCACACTCTACTTCTTATTCTTCTGAATTTCTTTCTCATCTGCTCAATTTCCTGTGTCATTGTTGCTATTTATTTCCACACTCTCCAGCCAAATTGAGGAACTCTCTGCAGGAGATTTTCAACATGGGCAAACACCAATAGGCTGCTACCTGGTTCTTCTGCTCCCTGCAGGAGAACCCTGGCCCCATTCCTTCTGAACTGGTGCTGTCCCCCTTCCCCTTCTTATGTCCCATCTTCTCTCCTGACTCTGGCCACCCTACTCTTTCTGGGGTTAATCCCTCATCTGGGAAAAAACACTGTCCTGGGTGACTACAGAGGAAGGTACACAGGAATAAAAATTTCTTTTGCTTTTCTGGTTTTTTTTTTTTTTGTTGTTGTTGTTTGTTTGTTTGGTTGGTTGGTTGGTTGGTTCTTTGAGACAGGGTTTCTCTGTGTAGTTTTAGTGCCTGTCCTGGATCTCGCTCTGTAGACCAGGCTGGCCTCAAGCTCACAGAGATCCCCCTGGCTCTGCCTCGCGAGTACTGGGATTAAAGTTGTACACCACCACTGCCCGGCAAAATATTCTTGATTAAAAGTGAAATAGTATTTTAGGTTGAAAAATTTTCTCAAACTATTGAAGGCTTTGTGCCGTTCTAATGTTCTTTTAAGCTTCTCTCTCTCTCTCTCTCTCTCTCTCTCTCTCTCTCTCTCTCTCAGTATAACAATTGTTGATAAAGCACATATTATAAGAAATCAAGGCGGCCTGGCGGTGGTGGCACACGCCTTTAATCCCAGCACTTGGGAGGCAGAGCCAGGCGGATCTCTGTGAGTTCGAGGCCAGCCTGGTCTACAGAGTGAGTTCCAGGAAAGGCGCAAAGCTACACAGAGAAACCCTGTCTCGAAAAACCAAAAAAAAAAAAAAAAAAAAAAGAAAAGAAATCAAGGCATAAAGTACTCGGGAAGGGTGTAGGCACTACACCACTCCATTTAATGTGAGGGATTCAACTCTATGGCTTTTGGTATCCCAGAACCAAATTGCTACCAAAGGATGTACATGGGACCTTAGGCTCCCTTCAAAGAACCTTGGATTATATTTCTCTCTACCTCTACTGTTCTGAACTGTTTTGAGATATAATTTAGTCAAATGTGTTTATGCATTTTCCCACATAGGCCCCTTGAATCTGAAACTCTGCCCTCATGTTCCAGGGATTTCCCCCTATTATTTGATACTTTTCTCCTCCTGGTGTCTTGCTTCTTAAATTCCTAGTGATGGTCTATAAGACTGCCAGAGTTAAGCCTTCATTTTTTAAAATTCTTTCTGTTGCCCGTTTTTTTTAATTATGGGAAATTCTGTCATGAAAATTTTTGCTGTTATTTGGTGTTTTTAAAGAGACCCTGCGATTTCATTTATTGCTCATTCTGTCCATTTTGTACAATGTCTTTGTTGTCTCCATTTTTCTCCTCACTTGTTTAGTTTCTGCCTTTGGAGTAGGAGGCCCCCTTACATGGCCATTCACACTGAACAGTGGTGACTCACAGCCCAGCTGAAGGAAACATAGTAAGGCTTGGTCATGTCAGCTTTGAGTTAGGATGATAGGGCCACTGTGCCCCAGCCAGCTATTCAGAATTTTAATGGAGCAATTCCCTCCATGAAGGCTCATTCTTCTATCGGGGGCAGTAGGACAATTAAATACTTAATGTCAGTACTTCGGGAGCATGGTCATGGGTTAAGATGCACTTTCTCTTATTAGCCTTCTAGAATGTCACCTATCTCTGAGTCTTATCATCATCATAATCATCACCATCATCAGTGTGTGTGTGTGTGTGTGTGTGTGTGTGTGTGTGTGTGTGTGTGTATGTGTGTGTAGGACACTGTGTGTCTTGCTTTCCACCTTTTTTAAAAAAATTATTTTATGTGTATGAGTGTTTTGCCTGCATGTATATCTGTGTACCACACACACGCCTGGTTGCCTGAGGAGGCCAGAAGGGGACATTAGACCACATCCCCTGGAACTGGAGTTACATATGGTTGTGAGCCTCTGTGTGGGTGCTGAGAATTGAACCCAGATTCTCTAGAAGGACAGCCAATGTTTTTAACTGCTGAGACATCTCTCCAGCCCCTTCTACCTTATTTTTTGAGCGAAGGTCCCTCCCTGAACCCAGAGCTCAACAAATCATCTAGAATGACTAGCCATCAAGCTCCAGGGATCCTCCTGTCTCTGCCTCCCAGGCACTAGGAGCACAGCACATGCTACTTCACCCAGCTTTTCACAAGTCCTAGAGATCAGAAGCCAGGTTTTCATGCTTGCATAGTAGGTCACCTCCGCAGCACATATGCCTGAGTCTTGACCTATTCCATCACTTGCTCCAGAAATCAACTTCTAGATTCTTGGGGTAAGAGCTGGGATAGGCATTTTCTTCTGGCTATGTGGACAAGAGAAAGGTAAAGGATGGGAATTCTAATGCATGCTGTGGGGCATACATGGGCTGCAAAGAGGGTGCCGAGAGAAATTCAGATAAATAGAGCTTAAGCTTTAAGGTGTTTACAAAGAGAGTGGATACAAATGGTGAGAAAAAAAGTTAGCTCAAGTTATTTATGCTAAGATAAGATACTAAAAAACAAGAGATAGTGTCAGGACATAAACAACTTGTAAATAGGGTGCCCTTTAAAATGATTGGTTGGTTCCTTCACCCCCTCCTAGGGTTTGGAGGTTTTCTGGTATAAAAGAAGCTTACTGCCTATCAATAACGGAGTTCTTGCTTGACTTGACTCCCCGCTGAGTCTGATTGTCTCCAGGTAAGAGGGAGGCTGGGAAACCAGCGAGCAGCGCGCAGCACTTGCCTTTCCTGGTTCCAGGCCACCTCTTCACAGGTGACCTAAGTTCCCAGTGGGGCAGATCCCCACAGCGTGCTTCAAATCAGCCCATTTCCCGCCACACTCAGCAGAAGTTGGTCCCTCCCATCTCTGAGCATTTCCAAGGAACACACTGGTAGCCTCTTCTACCCTGGTGCCACTAACCCACTTTCCTAAAAGCCTCACCCTTCATGCGATTCCACGGTCACAAACCATACAGTCTTACTGCTTTGTTCTTTTTCAAAGATGTTTTTGCTTTTTAATTCTCTGAGAATGTCACACGTGCATACAATGTATTTTATCCACCCCTTCCTTCCATTGGTCCCTCTAACTCCTTGGACACCACACCCCCCCCCCCCCCCCCCCCCCCCCCCCCCCCCCCCCCGACTCCGCTCTCAAAGTCAAGTCCTTTCAAATGTATCGTCCCTCCCTGGTGTGCTCTTTTTCGCTTTCTTGGACCCTGCACCTTCAGGTCCACTTCTGTTCCTGTCATCTGGGCAGAACTTCAGGAGGCCGCTGAAAGAAACACATGTCCGACTTTGACTCTGCCATGCCTTGTTTGACACAATGTCCCATGGAGTAGCTCAAGGTGGCCTCAAACTCTCTAAGGACCCCAGGATGAGACCTTGAACTTCTGATCTTCCTCTTGCTGGGATTACAGGCATGGGCCACCCTGGCCAGTGTGTGCAGTTCTGGGGATGGAAACCTGGTTTTTGTGAATGCTAGACAAGCACTCTACCAATTGAGCTACAACCTTAGTCATTTGTATTTGTCTGTCTGTCTTTCTTTCCTCCTCTCCCTTCTTATTCTTCCTCTTTTTTTTTTTTCCTTTAAACACAAGGTCTCTCTACATAGCCCTGACTGTCCTGAATCTCACTATGTAGACCAGGCTTACAGTGATCTGTCTGCTTCTGCCTCCCAAGTGCTGGGATTAAAGGCCTCATGCTTTTCAAGCTGGCCTCCCTCAAACTTGCTGAGTAGCAGAGACTGGCCTTGATCTTCTGTTCTCATGCCTTTACTTCCAGAGTCACAGAGCTACTTGTTCTCTAACCCCCTACATTGGTACTGGAGATGGAACAGTCGTTGCCTGGATACTAAGCAAGCACTCTATTAATGAACTATACTTCCAGCCCAGTTGGTCATCTTTAAAAAAAGATTAAAAAATTGCCGGGCGGTGGTGGCACACGCCTTTAATCCCAGCACTCGGGAGGCAAAGGCAGGCGGATCTTTGTGAGTTCAAGGCCAGCCTGGTCTACAAAGCGAGATCCAGGAAAGGCGCAAAGCTACACAGAGAAATCCTGTCTCGAAAAACCAAAAAAAAAAAAAAAAAAATTATTGTGTGTGAGTATATGTATACATATATGTGTGTATGTCATGGCACATGTGTGGAGGTCAGAGGACAAATTGCAAGGGTCCATTCTTTCCTTCCACCACGTGGAACCTGGGAGGGATGGCTATTTGGGTTGTTGACTACATCTGGAATTAACTAAAATCCCAAAATGGCTAGGTGGATCTCTGTGAGTTTGAGGCCAGCCTGGTCTACAGAGTGAGATCTAGGACAGGCACCAAAACTACACAGAGAAATCCTGTCTCGAAAAAAAAAAAAATTATTTGTCATGTATGTATATGGGGTGCACATGGAGGTCAGAAGACGACTTGGAGGAGTCAGTTTTCCTTCCACCACGAGGGTTCTAAGGCTGGTCCTCAGGTCCTCAGGTTTGGTGGCAAGAGTCTTCATCTTCCTCGCCGACTTGCCAGCCCCAAGAGTCTTCATCTTCTCATGCAGTGAGAAAAGAAGGCTCACGAAATAAAACGCCAGCCCAGGCAGCACCAGACAGCCCAGACACAAGTGCTAAATACAAAGGAGAGGCAGCGTGGATCCTGGCAGCGCTAGTGTTCCCTGAAAAACACCTGCTCTGTTGGCAGCCGGGAAAGAGAGACCCAGAATAGCTCCGGCCCACCCACTCACAAAACATAGGGACTCCCTTGACTGTAAGGCAAGGGCGGGAATGTCAGGAGACAGGCTTAGTGGAGTTTGCTTAGAAAATGTACCCAACACCATTAAAAAAGGTCTTGTGTTTGCTCTACAATAGGAGGAGAATGAAAGCCAATTCTTCTCTTTGCAGAGACAGCAAGGCTTGCTCAGAGCTTTGGAAGTGGCCATGCACACTTTCAGCTGCCTTATTCACATGGGAAGTGACGGATGGGACCAACCACACTCGGAAGAGCAGAGGGAAGCTCCCTTAGCCACCAGGCATGGCATTGCCAAGGGACACCCCACAGTGAGTGTAGCACCCGGAATTCCAGGTGAACAAGGCAAGCCTCAAGGTGGCAGCTCTGAAGGCAGACATGGCAACACCATAAACAACCACACAGGGAAGCCAGGAACAGGGGTAAAATCTGAGCTGTGAAGTTCACGTTATCAATGACCTTGAACGACTCTGCTGAGTCCTCTCCAAGAATGCGTCCAAAATAGTCCCTTGAGCCTTGGCTGGCCTGGAACTTGCTATGTAGACCAGGCTGGCCTTAAAGCCAAAGAGATCTGCCTGTCTGTGCTTCCTGAGTGCTGAGAATAAAGGTGTGTCCCCATCCCTGGGCTTCTTGGAACGTTCTTAAGAAAAAAACACCAGTCAGCCCGGAATTGTAGTCCATGCCCATAACCCCAGCACCTGGGGGGTAGAGGCAGAAAGATCAGGAGTTCAAAGTCAGCTTCTGCTACATCTACATCGTGAGTTCAAGGCTCCCTTAGGCTCCATCAAACTCTGTCAAAAGGAAGGAAGGGGAGGGAAGGGGAGAGAAAGAGAGGGAGGAGGAGAGAGGGAGGGGGAAAGGAAGGAGGGAAGGAAGCTACCTGTACTTATGGTCATAGAAGTTTGGGAATGTTAACTCCAAGTAGCCTTCTCAGCAATGACCTTGAGCTGCTGGGCAGCCCCAGGGAGCTCTTCAAGAAAGAAGAAGAGAAAAAAAAATTTACCAGTTAATGCCCGAGGGATTAGTGCTCCTTGGAGCAGATCAACCTGGTCCTTGATCTTGACTCTGGCCTTCAGTCATGACAAAAACTCCATAATTTTGTTGTGAAAGATTTGGTTCTAGTTATAAAGGTTTGGTTATAAACATTGGAGGTGATTTCTCTATTATTTATTTGTTTGTTTTTGAGACCAGATCTCACTCTGTAGCCCCAGCTGATCTCAAACTCACAGATCCACCTGCCTCTGCCTCTCAAGTGCTGGGATTAAAAGTGTGAGCCATCACACCTAGCATATGTGATTTTTTTTTTTTTTTTTTTTTTTTTTTTAAATCGTCTTAGAGATGGAACTTAGGGCTTTGAGCATGCTAGGCAACTGCTTACTAGCATATCTAGCCTCCATTCGCGGTCTGTGGAAGCCATCTCCTGAAGAGACAAGCAGAAGAAGCTCACAACTGCCAGGTGTCTGTTAGGTACAAGAAGCCTTGGTCTGAAAGGGACATTCCAGCTTCAGAGAGTCTCAGAACTGCCAGTCGGGTGGTGGTGGCCCACACTTTTAATCCACCGCCCGGCCCGACAGAAGCATCTTAAGGGAGGAAGAGTTTATTTTAGCTCCCAGCTTCAATGCACCGCCGCAGGATAGGCGTGGCCATAGTTGATGGAGGCCAGAGCCTGTAGAACAAGCTCCCCACACCCTGGTGGATCAGGACCCAGAGAAGCCCATCCAGCATCAGAGGTGTATATAACCGTCAAGGCCCAGCCTCAGTGTTTCACCTCTGCTGGGCAGATGTTCTGGCTTCACTTTGTTGCTGTGACAAAAAGGCAACAGGGGGGAGGGTTTGTTTGTTTGGGTTACAATTCCAGGTTACCAGCCATCAGTTAAAGGCAGTCAAGAGCAAAGAAAGACCGAATACATGAATCCTTGCTTATTTGATTTATCTATCTATCTATCTATCTATCTATCTATCTATCTATTTCCAAGACAGAATTTCTCTTTTGGTGCCTGTTCTGGATCTCACTCTGTAGCCCAGGCTGGCCTCAAATTCACAGAGATTCGCCTGGCTCTGCCTCCCGAGTGCTGGGATTAAAGGCGTGTGCTACCACTGCCCAGCACGCTTGTTTTGTTTTTACATTCTGCTAGCCTTCTCTAGTCTTATACAGTCCAGGGCCCCAAACTAGGGAATGGTGCCACCCACAGTGGGCAGATACCACTTACATCAATTAACAGTCATGACATCTTCCCACAGCCCAACTTGATCTAGGTAATTCTTCAATTGAGACTTCCTTCTCAGATAATTTTAGGCTGTGGCAAGTTGATATTTAAAACAAACCGTCACAGTAGGCCACATGTTCCAAAGGCTCCACCTCCCAAACAGCATCATAGCTGAGGACCCAGTGTTCAAACACATGAGCCAGCAGAAGACACTTCAAACAAAAACCATAACAGAGCCAGTCAATGGAGCTCTAATGTTATGCCTGAATCAGGAGCTGTCCATGAAGAGTAAGATTGTTTTTTCTTCCATCCTTCCAGTCACCCATCCATGTGGGAAAACACGACTGAGTTCCAATCACACAGGATATATACACATAGCATCTTTTTGAAACATGAGGAAATGTGTAGGTTGATGGTTGGTGTCTTAGTCAGGGTTTCTATTGCTGCGATGAAACACCATGACCCAAAAGCAGGTCGGGGAGGAAAGGGTTGATTTGGCTTACACTTTCACATTGCTGTTCATCATGGAAGGAAGTCATGATAGGAATTCAAACAGGGCAGGATCCTGGAGGCAGGAGCTGATGCAGAAGCCATGGAGGAGTGCTGCTTACTGGTTTGCTTCCCATGGCTTGTTGTGGAATATTTGTTTAACTAGGCAAAGATATGTTACATTTATTATGCTGTATTTGTTTAACTATGTAAAGATGTGTTGTGTTTGCATCAATTAAACTCCGTCAGAGAGGTGGGGTTAGCAACTAGTTAACAGGAAGTAGTAGGGAGGAGCATGGGTTTTTTTAGTTGGGGCGGTGTGGAAGGAGAGAGGCTTCCTGGACCCCAGCAAAGACAGAAAGTTAGCCAGTCGCCCCTCTAACTCTCTGAGCTGGCAGGTGTTCACCCTAGCCTTTGAATCTCAAGTTTTATTAGAACCACAGAGATTTAGTTAGAGCTGCCTTTAGCGGTGATTGTCTGGGGGAACAGAATTCCCCTCAGGCTACAGCCTTAGTAGCCCACAGATAGGAGTTTAAAGAGAACCCACTGTGATGAATGACTTGCTCAGCCCGCGTTCTTATAGAACCCAGGACCACCAGCCCAGGGAGATCACTAATTAAGAAAATGCCTTACAGGTGGATCTCATCAAGGCATTTCCTCAACTGAGGCTCCTTCCTTTGATGACTCTAGCTCGTGTCAAGTTGACACACAAAACCAGCCAGAACAGTTGGATAGAAGAATCATGGGCAGTAACATCTGTGTGAAATCCAAGACCATGCCCCGGTAGGAAGACTTTCAAAGTCAACTATGTGTTCTGTGGGTGTGGCTCAGTGGTAGAGCTACCTGCCCAATGTGTGGTGGTCTGGGTTCCATGCCTAGCACATAAAAGAGCAGAGGGAGGGAGCTGGAGAGATGGCTCAGAGGTTAAGAGCACTGGCTGTTTTTCTAGAGGTCATGAGTTCAATTCCCAGCAACCACATGGTGGCTCACAACCATCTATAATGAGATCTAGTGCCCTCTTCTGGTGTGCAGACAGAACACTGTATACATAATAAATAAATAAATACGTTGATCTCATAGGCCACTGGGTTCTCAGCTTCTTCAGTGTGAAGATGGACATTGCTGGATCATGTAGGCTGTGTCTGTGATCCTATGCAATAACCCCTCCTTTTAATATATATTCATTCTTTTGATTCTCTTCACTAGAGAGCCCTGACTAGTATAGTAGGTGACCTCTGTCCCACATAATGCATAGATACATATTTCAAATGAAGTACAGTACTATGGGTAAGCGACACCTCTGAAGAAACTCTGCAGCTGGCGACTGGCTGCTTTCGACATGCACAGCGTTACCACCAACTGCTCCAGCAGGAATCCGCATGCCAAGAGAAAGGTACATCCCTGCTCCGTCACAATGCTTTACTCTGTGCTCATGGATTTGCTTGCTCACCTTCATAAGCAGGTTGCTTTTGTCTCCCCATTCCTGCATTTGTAGTATGAGGATGACAGTATGACTGAGGAATAGAATTGCTGATGTTATTTATCTAAGTCAATGTTGGTAAGTTCCAAGGAGAGCAATGGCTGGCACATGGTGAACAGTTGACAAACATTATCTTCTGTTCTTCTTATCATCAATGCACACGCAAACTGACAGTTTGAATCTTTCAAGAACATTTAGTGCTTTCGGTAGCATACTGTTTTAATGCCTGCATACTCCTTTGGTGGGGATTGAACCCAGGGTCCCATGAGCACACGTGAGGCAAACGTCATACCACTGAGCTACAGCCCAGCTCCCATAATACGTCATTTTCAGCTATCATGTGATGATATATCATTGTTCCTGATCATCGCCAAACTCTTTGGAGAGGAAGAGCACTTTGGATATTTGAAGGAGTTAGATTTTTGCACTCAGAGGATGAGGCAAGAGGATTGTTGCAAGTTCGAGGACAACCTGGGATACATAATGTCTCCTTGTTTTTCTGTTGTGATAAATGCAACATAAGGAGATGTGGTAGTTTGAATGTGATTGGTCCCCATAATCCACAATCCCATAATCTCACAGGGAGCGGCACTCTTAGGAGGTGTGGCCTTGTTGGGGGAAGTATGTCACTGTGGGGGCGGGCTTTGAGGTTTTATATACTCAGGATACTGCCCAGCGTGTCAGTCAACTTCCTGTTGCCTGCAAGATGTAGGACACTGGGCTATGATTTCTCCAGCATCATGCCTTCCTGCATACCACCATGTTCCCCGCCATGTTGGATTGAACCTCTGAACTGTAAGAGAGCCCCCTCAATTAAATGTTTTCTTTAGAAGACTTGCTGTGGTCATGGTATCTCCTCACGGCACTAGTAGACCCTAACTAAGACAGGAAGAAAGGGTATATTCTGGATCACAGTTCAAGATGTAGCCCATCATGGTGGAGAAGCTGAGGCAGTGGGAGCTTGAAGCATCTGGTCATATTGGCATTGTCAGAGAGAATGGGTATAATGTCAGCTCATTTTTTCTTTTTTATTCGAACTGGGATCCTAGCATAGGGAATGGTGTCACTGACAGTGAGTGGGTCTTCTCATCTCTATCCAGAGCCCCAAGTAATCCTGCAGTGTGTGTGTGTGTGTGTGTGTGTGTGTGTGTGTGTGTGTGTGTGAAAGACAGAGAGACTTAAGAACCTCAACCAGGTCCAATGGGACCTGTCTGTTATTCCCAAACTAGGGAGGCTAAGGCCTAAGACTCCCTAGTTCAAGACCAGCCTGGAGCAGATCATGAATTAGAAGCCCACTAGTGTGGGCTTCATTACAAGATTGTCTCAAAAAAGGAAAAGGAGAGAGGGAGGACACCCGCTACTGCATGATTTTCCTTATAAAATGTAATGTTTCTGCAAATTAAGGGTATACTCTAGCTGTTTGTTACCATTAACTAGAAAAATCTCTAAAATTTGTATTTGAAAAGTTTTGGAAAAGAAAAAACAAACAAACAAAAAAGACAGATAATAGAATTAATTAGTAATTAACATAGGCTAACCGGGAGGTGGTGGCACACACCTTGAATCTCAGCACTCCGTAGGCAGAACCAGACTGATCTCTGTGAGTTCAAGGCCAGCCTGGTCTACAGAGCAAGATCCAGGACAGGCACCCAAACTACACAAGAAACCATGTCTCGAGAAAAAAAAAAAAGGCTCTGCCCCCCAATAGAAGGAGACCTCATGAATGAGACCCAAGACTAAGGGAGATACTGGGGTTTCTGGGTGGAACACTTTGTTTGGGAGCATCACATTGGGGTACTCTGGGGTCACCTCCTTCCTTGGTAAAAAAGAAAGGAAGGAAAGAAAAGGGATCTATCTATAATAATTTGTTTTATTTCCTTTATTTCCTCCTTCCTTGAGGGTGTTGGGGCCGGACTTCCTCTGACTTGTTCCAGCTCTATAATTTACTTATTTGTATTTCATGTGCATTGGTGTTCTGCCTGCATGTATGTCTGTGTGAGGGTGTCGGATCCCCTGGAACAGGAGTTACAGACAGTTGTGAGCTGCCATGTGGGTGCTGGGACTTGAACCCAGGTCCTCTGGAAGAGCAGCCAGCACTACCAACCACTGAGCCATCTCCCCAGCCCCTCCTTCTAGCTCTAAAAACTGGCACTTTTGCATAAGAACGAACCTAACATGGATGTGTGCTCATGCCCAGGGCAGTATTCCAGGCTCTCACTCAGAGTCAATGTTCAGCATAGAACAGTGTTGTGAACTGGTATACGTTAAGGTTAATTTCTCCTGAAATTAATGCAGCATGAAAAAAGTATCTACACATTCTATGTGTAATTAAAACCTATTCTTCTTCTTATTATTATTATTAGAGATGATTGAATTATGAAGCCCTGGCTGTCCTGAAATTCACTCTGTAGACCAGGCTGGCCTGGAACTCAGGATCCACCTGAGTCCTGGGACTAAAGGCATGCACCACCAACTTGCTTGATCCTCCTGCCTCAGTTTCCTGGTGCTGGAATTATAGGTGTAAACCAACATGCCTGGCAAAAACAAACCCACAGAGTTGCAACAACAAATTTACTTACAATTTTAAGGGAAATAAAACAAATTATTATAGATAGATCCCTTTTCTTTCCTTCCTTTCTTTTTTCAGTGATTCCGGGGACCAAACCATGACTTCAAACATGCCAGGCAAACACTCAAATCACTGGGTTATGTCCCCAACCCTGGTTACACTCTTCCTTTTGAGACAAGGTCCAAACTGCCTCCCCTGACCTTGAAACTTGCTAGCTTGTTGCTTCAATTTCCCAAGTAGCTGAGATTATGGCCCGCACCACCCAGCACAGCCTGTTTTTTTTGTGTGTGTGTTTTTTTTTTTTGAGACAGGGCCTGTGTCACTGAGAATGACCTTGAACTCCTGATCCTCCTGCCTCCACTTCCTCCAGATAGGGATTCCAAGCCTGCAGGACTGTAGCAGCTTTGTCTTTGAACTTGAGAATGAGAAATGAACTCCCTGCTCAGGGGAACACAGCTCAATGACAGTTTACCATCCGTGCATGAGGCTGTGAGACCCACAGGGGTGTCAGGCTGGGATGGGAAAAGGAAAAAGGTGAAAGGTAACTGGCTCATTGTGAATAAGGACGAGACACATGTTCAATGAAGCGGTATCTCTCCATCTTAGGCTTTAGATCTTGGCTGTTTTGTTTTGTAGACAGTCCATGCATTCAAGCTGACTTCAGACTCACTACGGAGCTGAAGCTGGCTCTGAGCTGTTGACCCTCCTGCCTCTGCCTCCCAAGTGCTGGGTTTGCAGACTTATGTCCCATGCCTGTTTTACCACGGCTTTTTAAGGGAAGTAGGGCAACTATCCTTTTTCTCTAGTAGGCCTCTCTCTCTTCCCACCTCCACAACAGAGCTGAGATCTTAACGCTGTTTTCATAGTGTTGCTCTGCAATTTCTCACCTCGCTGTTTGCGTCTAACAAGAGCGAATGGAGTTGACTCATAAGCCTTTCTCTGGTCAGCAAATAACCTCTGAGCACTTCTTGTAATTGTAGCATTGGAATCAAAGAAGGAGAGGGTGGACGTGACCTGGACAAGCGCTCAGCCTTCTCATGGCCCCAGAAAAAGTAAAGTGGAAATTGTATCCAGCACACTGGCAAGATAGGGACAGTATTTAATAGATAATGATTTTGATGAATTCATTCAAGGTGTTTTATGTGTAGGAGGGTATGTGTGGGGTTGTGCTCATCTCTGTGTGTGTGTGTGTGTGGTGTGCATGTAGAGGTTGGATGTCTTCCTCTGGCTTTTCCATCTTTCTTTCTTTGAAACAGGTTCTCACTGTGTAGTTCTGGCTGGCTTGGAACTCACTATATAGACCAGGCTGGTCTTGAACCCAGAGATCTGCCTCTGGCCCTGCCTCCTGAGTGCTGGGATTCAAGGTGAACAACAAAACCACATCCAGATCCATCTTATTTTTGGAGGTAAACTCTAGCTAAAGCAGGAGTGCACTGGTAGCTAGGCTGGCTGTGTGGCCAGCCCCAAGGAGCCCACTCCCCAGCATGGTTACAGACATGCACACCATGCCTGGCTTTTTCATGGGGGCTGGAGATCTGAACTCAGTCCTCATGCTTGAACAGCTGGCCATCCCTCCAACCCCATAATTAAATTTTTTTGGGGATGGAGTGGGGAATATGTCTTAGCAACAGTTGCTTGTAAAATAAAACTTGAAAGCCGGGCGGTGGTGGCGCACGCCTTTAATCCCAGCACTCGGGAGGCAGAGCCAGGCGGATCTCTGTGAGTTCGAGGCCAGCCTGGGCTACCAAGTGAGTTCCAGGAAAGGCGCAAAGCTACACAGAGAAACCCTGTCTCGAAAAACCAAAAAAAATAAAAAATAAAAAATAAAAAAATAAAACTTGAAATTTCAAGAATCATTGTATTGGTTTGGAGCAGAACCCAAGTAAAATCCCACTGTGGTTGTCAAAATAAGCTTTTTGTTGTTTCTTTTTGGAAAGGGTTTCTCTGTGTAGCCCTGGCTGTCCTGGAACCTGATCTGTAGCCCAGGCTGGCCTTGAACTCAGAGATCCACCCGCCTCTGACTCCCGAGTGCTGGGATTAAAGGCCTTTGCACCACCACTACCTGGTGTCAAAACAAGTTTTAAAAAACAAGATAATGGGCGTTTTGAAGTAATTAATATCTTGGTTATCAGCACCACTAACAAAGCAGCAAACACAGATTATCTTCTAAAAGAGAGCTGTAGGGGAGACACGATTTATATATATAGAGAGAAATAATTTCCAATGCAACATATCAAAAGGAATTCTGTCTTTTCACTTCATCCAGTCTGTTCTTTGCTTAGAGACTGCAACATAGAAACCATTCCCAGGAGGTTAGATTCCACAGGGTTGGGTATAGTAGTGTATGTAAGGACGATTGTTCACAGCTAGACTCTTGTATTTGGAGGTCCCATGCCCGGGTGAGCTCATGCTTACTGGATACACATGGTTCTCTTTGCTTTGCTGCTCCGGTAGTCTGTTGTCGCCCCCCCTCCCTCCGAGCACCCCTATGTTCAACAGATTTATTGAACATAGCATAGCGGTCATTTATTTACCCACACTTCCCAGCTCTGCCCTTCTCTTGGGACTTCAAGTTAGACAATGCCCTTTGTGCTTGGTCGGTAAAGCTCTGGGCTGCTATCGGTGACCACTGGTCGGTATTAAATGTCAGATCTCGAATAATTATTCTCCTCCGAACTGAAGGTAAACCAGGAGACCAATCTGTCACCTTTCATCCCCACAACCAAGTGCCCCTTTGGATTTATCTCATAAAGCTGAGAAACCTGAGACCGTTCCCAGTGTCTCCCACACTACCTCCCTAAAAAAGAAAACAGGAAAAGAGCTGATCCAGGGAACTGCAGAACTCTGTAGTCGCTTTACCACTCAGAGGGAACAGTGATTTCTGTATTTCCATGACAATGACAGAGAATGAAGAAGGCCAGAATACCCGCTAGATCCATCTTTTCCTAACCGTTTGTCAGGCTGTGTTAGAAATCCAAAGAGCAGGAAGGGGTGTGAATTCTATTCTTTGGGATCAAATATGGTTTTTTTTTTTTCTTCAAAAATTATTTTAAAGCACTGTTTGGTTACTCCTTTCATGCACTGGAAAACAAAACAAGAAAATAAAAGAATCCACCGCACTTTGAAATCTACTGGGGGCTGGCGAGACGGCTCAGAGGGCAAAGATGCTTGAGGCCAAGCCTGATGGCCTGAATTCAATCCCTGGGACTCACATTATAGAAAGAGAGAACGGACTTCAAAAGTTTTTCTCTGACCTCCATATTGGTGCTGTGGCATGCACACTTCCCTCCCCAATACTTACTCTGTGTGTGTGTGTGTGTGTGTGTGTGTGTGTGTGCTCGCGCGCGCATTAGTGTTCTTAAGTAGAGCATCAATACTGACTCCAAAATGTTCAGTATGTTAGGCCCTATGGACCGGGTGTGTTGTAATCTCTGAGATGGGCATTTAGCAGTGCATGCAATTATTATTAAAGTGCTGTGCGGATCTGCATGCCCTTTTATGGGGACACGGAACTGGATCCTGGAGGGAAGACAGGAGCAAGCCTAGGAGGCCTAGGCGTTCAGGGATAAGACTATAAATAAGCATGGGCTCCAGGGAATCGTGAGGTTGGCGGGTGCGCGCCTTGCACTTCCTGGGAATCGCAAGCCCAGGGCGGCAGGCGGGGCCAGGCACCAGCCCACTTGACAACTGTGTTGGGGCCCAGCGTGCTGCTGCTCCGGGCGCGCGTCCACGCCGCGTCACGTGCGCGCGGGGGCCTGGCACAGCCACCTCCACCCGGCTTGCCTCACCGGAGGGACTCGTGACGCCTGCTTCCGGGACAGATGCTTGCCGCCTTGGAAAGCCAGGTCATGTGTGGAAGACAGGTTCACCTTCCAGATGAGGATAGGAAAAGAGCTACACCCATCCGGGGCTGAGGGTATTTAGCTAGCTCAGGAATCCCCAGCAGCACAGTGGAGGGATGAATGAAGGAAAAAAAAAAAGATAAGTGTCAGGAACTGTGAGTGAGGCATAAGAACAGTTAATACAGGGCTGGGGGTGGGGGGCGTGCAGCTCAGTGGTAGAGAGCTTGCCTAAGCATGTTATTATGCCTGGGGTCAGTGCCCTGCACCCGGAAGGACAGGATAGAAGGTCTGGAGGGGAGATGACCCGGGCACATCCCAAAGTCCACAGACCACTCCGCACTGCAGTTGCTGCTTCTTACACACGGAGGGCTTCTCTCCCCTCGAGGCTCCATGATTTAGCACAGTGAAGGTGAAGGCTTGAATTTACTTAATGGGCTTGTGTGCCATACTCACCATTAAGAAGTGGCTGGTTTGACAAATGCCCGTTGGTTTTTAATGGCCTTTTTATTTAATCATTTGAGGGAGAAGTACACACTACTTTGCAGCTGGTATTTATCACAGAAGCTTAGATTCTGAGTTAGGACTTAAAGTTTTTGTTACGTTTTCTTATAGGCTGTGGGTGTACACGTTGTCAGAGGACAGCGTGCAGAAGTCTGTTCACTCTGTCCATCTCTTGGGACTCAGGAATTGAACTCAGATTGTCTTACTTGGTGGCAGGAGCTTTTACTGGCTGAGGCATCTCACCGCTCAGGGTCTGAATAAATAGTTCAGCTATTTCCCACGCTGCAGACTTCTAAAGCATCAAAGGAAGCAGCTGTATTGCTGCTTTTTCCTCCTAAGATACCAAGATGGGTTCAGGCGCTGTCCACCTGCATAGTTCTTTATGAGGTTGTCCATCATCTTCTCACCCGTGGATGTAGCAGTCATTGACAATCATTGCTTAGGATTTTGTTTTGTTTTGTTTTGTTTTGTTTTTTGAGACAGGGTTTCTCTGTGTAGTTTTGGTGCCTGTCCTGGATCTTGCTCTGTAGATCAGGCTGGCCTCAAACTCACAGAGATCCTCCTGGCTCTGCCTCCCGAGTGCTGGGACTAAAGGCATGAGCCACCACTGCCCGGCTTTGCTTGAGAATTTATTTCATTAGATGTTGAATGGCAAAACTGTAGTTTTATCATTTCCTCCTCTTTAATGAGCAGGATCTTTCCTGATCGATTGTTTGGTTACCCTGAGTTATGGAGCATCCAGGACACATTGAATAGATGCTCCATGCTTTATTTTTGGAATGAAGAGTTGTATCCTCAGCATTCTCTAGAGGTGACCAAGGGATTTATTTCTGAAGGCTTATGAGAGTCACCATATTCGATGCATCTCAACATGCAGCAGTTGTTACTTTATTCATTTATTTGATGCCCAAGATGCTCTCCCTTCAGCCATAACTCCTGTGTCCTTCAGACACAGCCCCGGAAGTCTTGACAATACGATATTTCAGGGCTCAACAAAATTTAAGATG